>NC_064812.1:79991851-80144351 GCF_023721935.1 Panthera uncia
TTTAATTTATTTTTGGGACAGAGAGAGACAGAGCATGAACGGGGGAGGGGCAGAGAGAGAGGGAGACACAGAATCGGAAACAGGCTCCAGGCTCCGAGCCATCAGCCCAGAGCCTGACGCGGGGCTCGAATTCACGGACCGCGAGATCGTGACCTGGCTGAAGTCGGACGCTTAACCGACTGCGCCACCCAGGCGCCCCCTGTGTAATTTTTATCAAGGAAGCGGGAGACGTTGAGCAGGATGAAAGCTGTGCTTGGTAAAGCAACAGCAGTTGCTTGCATTAGGTGGAAGAGGGGTGGTCAGGGCATTTTCTGCCTTGCACATTTTTCATTTTTATCTGAGCTCAGATGTGACCATAAAGCGTTCTTTTTCCCATCACTCCATGGCAGTCACAGGATGTTCTTGTCCAACGTGATATATGAAGTCACTTGTGTTTGACAACAGAACACCATGGGATAGTTGCGAGCCCGGCCAGTTTTCAGCTCATCCCTGGCAGGGCTGCTTTCTTATTTTTTACTAGTGCTTCTATTGTCAATAGAGGCATAAAAAAAAACAACACCTATGTTGTAACATAAACCCAGGGGTAGTATAGTGTTGTCACTAAAGCTTTTGTCACTCCTCATTACAGTTTTACATATTACTAGCTAGATGGCCTGTCTTAGAGAAGAACTTTTACTCTGACCCTCCCTTAATCCAGTATTCATTTATATGTCCTTAAATTCATTATATACAAATGGTAGAACAAGGATCCAACATACCTTACTCCTTCACCTGTGACACATACCTGAGTGTGACTATTGTCTCCATGCCTCTGCTCTCTCTTCCCTTCATCTTGAATACAAATACACTCTCAGAAAATTTATTTTATTTGATTGATTTTCAGGTTAATTCCATCTTACGTCAGCTAATCTTAATACCTAAAAGCTACTATGCATCGGTTCCTATGTATAATAAATGTGGCATCTCACCAGACCGAGATAAAAAATAAAGTTCATTTTATTTAATATTCTGATTCATTTCTCCTCTCCTAGTGCCCTTCTGGAACCCCAGTGTTAGTCCAGGTGCCCTGGGCTTCTGAATCAGAATTCAAGCACATGCCTAAGGCTAACAAATTGTCACAACTGCCCCCGGTGCTGAAGTCCCAGAATGCCCTGCCTCGCTATTTTTCACCAACAATATGGAAGTGGGTCTGGAGGGAACTGAAGCCTGGAAAATCTGAAAATCTTCATTCTTCTGGTTTTACTGCTTTCCTCATGAAGGGCACAAACACCATGTGATTTCTCATAATTCTGGAGATCTTCACAATTTTAGAGTGCACAATGGTGTCTGGGGCGAAACTGACATAGATTTACAATAACACTGCTCTTTTATATTTCTGATTTCACTCTTTAACAAGCACCCCCCCACACTCACACCCACATACACATGCACAGGATCATCCTCTCCCCGACACCTCAACCCCTCCCTGACATCCCATACCCTCCTTGATGACACCCCATCCCTTCCCTGACACCCCATGAGTCCATAATAGCTGGTCAGGAGTTCCTGGGGCAGCCACACACCCATCCTGTGAGCAACCTTTAGCCAACTCTTTATAAGGTAAGACTCAGATACTAAGCCCAGGACACTTGTTTAAAAAAGAAAAAGAAAAAGAAAGGAAAAAAAAAAAACTTTTGAAGTGAGTTTCTCTTTTAGGACAAAGGTGCAGTCAAGTGCTCGATGACTTCACTCAGAGCCATGTGAATCCGTGAGTCCTTGTAACAAAGCTGAACTTTGCAGCAGAATGAATATGAATCTTGATTTCATTTCTAACTAGAGTAGTCTAGTGAAAATATTCACACCACTTTCCAAAACCACCTTGGAGAAAGGTGGCCTTTGTCTACATTAGCTAAGGCTTTGTTTCCCTAGAAGCAACTCACTTTTAAAAGAAATTTTTTTCTTCTCACATATTTAAAATTCAACCTTTCAGACTCCCTGTTACACCCATTCTATGAATTCAAAACTGACTGTTTTGGTATTTGATTTTTGCAATTGGTATTGAATTAGTGGTTTGGGTGTTTATGTGGGTGCGTGTTAGGACTGTGGCCCCACATAAAATACAAAAGTGGCATTGTAAGGTGGGGGGCACCTGGATGGCTCAGTCAGTTAAGCATCTGTCTTTTAATCTCAGCTCAGGTCTTGATCTCAGGGTCATGAGTTCAAGCCCCTCATTGGGCTCCACCCCAGGCATGAAGCCTACTTAAAATAATAATAAATAAATAAATAATACATGCCACTCTTTATGTCTCCCAACATAGCATCCATTCCAGAGTTTGCAAAAGATGGTTAGTCAATTTGTTACTGATTGCTAACTGAACAACTAAACGTTGTCTATGGAGACTTGATTGAAGATTTTAAAGTGCTTCAAACAATAATTTTAGATTGTAAGAAATTCATTATTCAAGTTCAATGAATTTCTTCTTAGTTGACATACAGTTCTATACATGGACATTAATAAAGTTATTTTATAGGTCTTTGAATTAAATTAACTAGAGAACCAATTAGCCGTAAAATAGGGAAGAGAATATTTGTAATCAAAGGAAAATATTTTCTTCAATAAAATCACTTTCATAAACAGCCGCTGCAAATGGCAGCTCCCAGGAAATGATGCTATTATGGACATAATAAATTTATTCATAATAAATTAAGGAATTTTAAAGGTTAGAAATTTTGAAAAGCCATGTACCCAGTAGCTTTATTAAGGTAATGGTTTAACAAATAACCCTCTGAAATGTTTTATCTGACACTTTAACTCAAAACGGGGATATTATGAAAAGATGTTGGGTTTTTACCCACATTAGTGCACTTTTGCAATTTAGTCAAATGTAAAACTGTAATGCACTATTAATTATAAAATGAATTTGAATATTTTACTTTCTGTTCTCTCTCACAAGGACTGTAGTAACCACCTTTTAAAAAATGGGTACATTTGCCAAAGATCTAGGATACTAAAGCATGCATTGGCTCAAGAATCTATTAAATTACACTACAAGAATATCATTTACTGGTTTTCTTATCTTCTTCCAGGCTTTTCCTGGTTCTTTATATTTATCATTTAATTTATGTAAATTTTATCTCTCTACGTGGCAGTTTGTGAGCCAACTTTGGTGAGATTCCTACAGGACATTCTACACACCGCAATCCAACATTAGCATACATTATTGAAAAAACCCCTCTGATCTCCTAGTTTCTATATCCAGAAGTAAATTTCATCTTGTATTGTGAACTTTTCCAGTGAATCTGGCGATGTTCAAGATGTTCAAACATTCTGCAAACCTTTAAACCTTGGCAAACATACAAATCGCAACAACATCGTAAAAAGGTAGGATTCTAAAAATTTAGGATTAACAATGGACTCTAGGTCTGGGTAGATTCTAGTGTTTCTGGAATGAGTCTGTCCAAGTCTGAATTGGTGGGCATGTTTCTGGAGAGCGGTTCTGGCTGCTGCTGGTGCTGGGAGGCAGCAAAGGGCCAGTGTGCTGACTTCCCAATCAGGAAAATATGAAAGACAACTCTTTTCACATGATTCTGATAAGCCTTCTTAGACCATGAGGTCCTCTATAGCTATAGTAGTTAGTACTAGAACATGCTATAAAATACATATAACTAATGGAAACAAACTGTATTCTTTTTCATATTCTACAATCAGGCCTGCCCATTTGCTATGATCTTTCATTACCTGTATTCTGTTCTATTCTCAGTGATCCAGATGGCGGTTTCCAGTTTTGTAGACAACCCACTTTTACATTCTTTCTTTTCCTCTTTTTTTCTCCTTTCTCTCATTGATGTCTATCTATGCTTAGCCTTATCCTCTCTCAGTTTTCTTGTGATAAGAGAGTAATTATGGGCAAAAAGAAGAGAATTTACAGGCAGTGATTTAAATTCTGAGGATAATTTGGTGGCTAAAATACTGCCCTTGTAGTCAATTTATTGAAATTCTCTGGGCTTTGACAATATGGTAATAAAGCTATGTCTACAACTCTATGAATCAGGCACTGTCCTTGGAGCTTTTCATATCTAATTTCATTTCCATATATAGCCCATTTTACAATTGGAGGACGCCAAGACTTGGCGTGTGATTTATGAAGTGCAGGGCCATTAATTGTTATCAAAACCAGGATAATTTCTGCTTTTCCAGAACAATTATTTATTTGAAAGACAAAATGCAACATTATGATACCACTATGATGAATAATGTCTAACAGGGTAATTTCCGACTGCCATTAACTCCTTATGTTCCATGCAATTCCCAATTCTCGGCACCATGGGTTATAGAAAGTTTACTATATCCCCATCAGAAGCTGGTATGTTGTATGAAACTATTTTTGATCACATAATAAATATGTTTCTAGAAAAAAAGGATAACAATTAGAAAAGTCTTAATATATCTTACTCCTGGTTAAATTTTAGATTATATATGTCATATTAGAAAAAATCTTTGAGAGCTTAAAATAATGTTTTGTTTTGTTTTTTTCTTTTCGTCTGAATAGCAATACTTATGTGGGATTCTAAAATTAAACTTCTGAAGTTGAGGTTGGCTGACAGTTGTTGGTTTTTCCTTTTAAATTTGTATTTAAATTCTAGTTAGCTAACACACAGTGTAATATTGGTTTCAAGAGTCGAAATTCAGTGATTGATCACTTGCATGCAACACCCAGTGCACATCATAACAAGTACCCTCTTTAATGCCCACCACCCATCTAGCCCATCCCCTCCACCTCCCTCCATCAACCTTCAGTTTGCTCTCTATGAATAAGAGTCTTTATGATTTGCTTCCCTCTCTCCCCCACCCCTTTCCATATAGCCAATTGTTTTGTTTCTTAAATTCCACATATCAGTGAAATCATAAGACTTATTTTTGCTTAGCATTTTTGCTCATTTTGACTTATTTTGCTTAGCATAATACTTTCTAGCTCCATCCATGTCATTGAAAATAGCAAGACTTGGGGGCACTTGGGTGGTTCAGTCGGTTGAGCATCCAACATCGGCTCAGGTCATGATCTCACGGTTTGTGGGTTCAAGCCCTGTGTCAGGCTCTGTGATGATTGCTCAGAGCCTGGAGCCTGTTTTGGATTCTGTGTCTCCTTCTCTCTCTGCCCCTTCCCCATTCACGCTCTATCTCTCTCTATTTCTCAAAAATAAATAAATGTAAAAACATAATTAAAAAAAAGAAAATCGCAAGATGTCATTCTTTTTTTAATGTTTATTTTTGAGACAGACAGAGCATGAGCAAGGGGAGGGGCAGAGAGAGAGAGGGACACACAGAATTGGAAGCAGGGTCCAGGCTGTGAGCTGTCAGTACAGAGTCTGACATGGGGCTCAAACCCATAAATCATGAGATCATGACCTGAGCCGAAATCAGATACTTAACCAACCGAGCCACCCAGATGCCCCCAGATTTTGTTCTTTTTGATGGCCGAGTAATGCTCCATCGTGCATATATACCACTTCTTCTTTATCCATTCATCAGTTGATAGACATGTGGGCCCTTTACATAGTTTTGCTGTTGTTGATAATGCTTCTATGAACATTGGGGCTCATGTGCCCCCTGAAATCAGTATTTTTGTATACCTTGGGTAAATACCTCATAGTGCAATTGCTGTGTCATAGGGTAATTCCATTTTTAACTTTCTCAGGAACCTCCATACTGGTTTCCACAGTGACTGTATCAGTTTGCATTCCTACCAACAGTGTAAGAAGGTTTCCCTTTCTCCACATCCTCACCAGTATCTGTTGTTTCCCGAGTAGTTAATTTGGCGAACAGTCGTTATTTCATGTTTAGATTGCCTACATTCATCAGGTGCAACATTACTTCTGCTTCATTATGTGGTTGAATTACAGGCTCTCCAAATAAAGAGAAAACATACAAGCCAAAGTTATGTAACAAAAGTACTAACCTATTTTTGAATTCTAGCATCTATCTATCATCTATACTCACCTATCTATATCTATCTATCATCTATCTTTCTATAATTTAATCCCCCACCCATAATTAGTATCTTTCTCTCTTCACTTTCCTTACCTGAAGACTGAATATTTCTCAAGTACTTAGGCCTAAGCAAAGTCAAAGTCACTAAATGTGGAATATTAGAATATCATACATAATGCAGTCAAAGCACTTCATTTTATAGATGATAAAAAGTAACCAAAAGAACCAAAGGGACTGCTCCCCAACCATCTGGGAATTTACTGACAGATTTAGAAAGAGAATTAAGACTTCTAAGCCTCAGCATGAGAGGAATTTAACCAAATTACACAAAAGGGATAAGTTAATATTTAGTTGAAATTCAGCTGCTGTTTCTTTCCTACAGAAAGAATTTTTTTTCATGTGTCATTGAAAAGAGTTTAGCTAAGATACTTTATAGTATTGCTGCCCTGCATCCATTTAGTGTGGCCAAATGTCCTGTAGGAATCTTTAACCGACACTAGCCCTGCCTCCCGCCCCCCATGCAAACACATGCCCTGGATAGCAGCCCCCAGACTCAGAAGCAAAGGGAAGTTCCTGTTATGACTTCTCCATAGCACTTATGATCAACAGTCTCTCCCACTTCCCAGGGGCTTCCCCTTGTGCACCCCTTAGATAAGAGCCCCATGGAATCTACCAAAATCCTGCCCTTTTTGGTTTGAATTGACCAATCTGACCATACCCAAGAATCCCAAAGCACTTCACTCATGCACCTTAATAAGACATATGTCCCAAGTTCTTTCTCTCTCTCTCTCTCTCTCTCTCTCTCTCTGTCTGTACCCTGTCTTGACCTTTTCTTATGGTCTCTTGAAGTGGGAGGAAGTTAGACATTCTCCTTTTGGCATTAGAGAGCACTTCTAAGATTTTAAGCAAAGGTCTGGCATGGTCACATGTGCTTTACCAAGCATTTTGGGGGACACAGACCAGAGAGACAGGAAAAGAACTGCAATGAGATTGATGAGGAGCTACTCTAACTGATTAAGAGAGGAGACCTCCTCCCTCAGGGATCTATCAATCTGGGGAAACAGACATTTACAAAGCTCTGAAATGAGTGTTAAGAAAAACCAGAGAAGGGAAATGTTCATTATCATTAGGAAAATGGGTCTTTTTTGAGGGGTTGGCAGGATTTTGACATATTAGAGATTAGAAGAAGCATATTTGATCTAGAAGGAGGAAACTGAATAAAGCCTCAAAAACATAACCGTGCATGGTGACACTTGTTCCTCAGGACTTCAGTCCTCAGATTCCGTAGCCCCCCTATACTCCCAATAAATCCCAGCAGTCAGTTCCCAAAATTAGTTGTGTCATTTGTCTATGAATTACATAAAGATTGAAGTCTCAGAAAAAAGAGATTGTATATCCAAATAACCTTTGTTCCAAATTATAGGGAATATGTTGAGATAACCAAAAATACCAAAATAATCCACCCAATAGGCTGGATTAGGAGAGATGTTTCCAGGTATCTCAGAAATGATGTTTCACAGTTGAAGAGAGAGGGATGGCCAGTCCACCATCACTAGAATTACTTTCTTTTTATTTTTCTTTTTGCTTTGAAGCCAGGAAGAGCTCAAAAACAAGAAAGACAGACTCCTTCTTCTACAAAACTGATCATTTGCTTTGAATGGTGTGTTTGAAAGACTACGAGGTGCAGAGGCAAAGAAATTGTTGGGGATCCTGACAGAGGTTAGAGAAGGTGAGGTGGCCTGGGTAGCACCACAGTTGGTGCATGATCTAAATCTTACATGACTGACATAGATCGCATTCGAGTCTTTAAGCAAAGCCAACTCACCAGTCGTCTTTCCCGTAGGAACCTGGCTGGACAGGGCCTGGAAGCTGGCCTTGGCTCCAGGGAGCTCATGACCTCACTAGGAGCCTGTCAGCTTTCTCTGCCCTGCTTCCCATGGCCATCCATATCCTGCATCTCAGAAGTCAAGGTCATCAGGCCTAATTCTAAGCATTCCATCAATATGTAATCTTTCAGGACTCAGAACACTTGGGCTAAAGTAAGGCCCAGTGGCGAGACATCCAAAGAAGTGCATTCAAGGACCACTACCAGGAAGAGAAATCAGAAATGGACACGGTCAGAAAGGGGAAATGTGGGGAGAGAAACATGTAGAATTTAACACGTGGGAAATTATCATGTTTTTCTCTCCACGTCTTCATTAACTAAAGTCATGGAAAGCAAGAGTGTTGGTTGTCACAGTGCGGAGAGTCTGTTTGTGTACATGTGAGAGAGAGTGAGATGATCCTTGTGTTGCAGTAAATGGAAACACTGAATGGGCAGTCAGGGGCTGGCCAGCGTATGGCCCTAGGCCAAGTTGACTTAACTTCTCATTCATACTCCCATATTTCTTCTTTCAGTGTTGACAGTATTACTAATTTTGTAGTCAACACAAGGCTTCTTTTGGAGATTAAATGTGGTAATTAATGATTTTTAGTGATCAAGGGCTAAAGAAATGAATGGAGAGATGTATAAACTGCTAGAAGGCTAATACCATGATGAATCAAAGATAACATATGCCCTCCAGAGCCATTGGTTCCCTTCCCTTGTCTTATCTAACTCTACCGTGACCTCTATCTTCTTTAGTAATACAGATAAGGAGAACGTGTGGATTTCTAGAAGTGAGGAAGAGACATGGCATAAGCTGCTTTCTATTTTATGGATTTCAAAATAGTTGAATAGATGTGGAAACATATCCACTTCTTTTTTTCTCAAATAGAAATTCTGCACAACTTAGATGTTGTGGAGCAGGAAGTGAACACAGTAGGTATAGTACTACTGTGTTAGGCATTTCTGATATATTTTTACATGCCCTATCACAAGATATTGATAACCACTGTGGTAAAGAGCACTGACAGGTAAGCGTCAGAATTTTTATTTTTCAGTCTCTGTGCATTTTACTATGTTTTCTGGGAATCCCTTCAGTCCTTTTGTGAAAGACACAAATGATGAATAAATATATTAATTTAAAAATTAATCTTCTGGAACAGGATTTTGCTCTGAGCTTCCTTCTCTTAAAAAAATTGTCTTCCGGGGCGCCTGGGTGGCTCAGTCGGTTAAGCGTCCGACCTCGGCTCAGGTCATGATCTCACGGTCTGTGGGTTCGAGCCCCACGTCGGGCTCTGTGCTGACAGCTCAGAGCCTGGAGCCTGTTTCAGATTCTGTGTCTCCTTCTCTCTGTGACCCTCCCCTGTTCATGCTCTGTCTCTCTCTGTCTCAAAAATAAAAAATAAAAAAAAAAAAAACGTTAAAAAAAATTGTCTTCCCTGTAAATTACATAGTATTGATCTTTTTTATCTTTACATTTCATTTTTTCCCCTTAAACTCTATTCTCCTTAGCAACCAATGAATTTTCATATGAACCCAAAATTGCTTCTCTGAACATGACTTATAAAGAACATTAAAAATTCTAATTAAGGGCACCTGAGTAGCTCAGTAGGTTGAATGTCTGACTTCGGCTCAGGTCATGATCTCACAGTCTGTGAGTTTGAGCCCCTCATCGGGCTCTGTGCTGACAGCTCGGAGCCTGAAGCCTGCTTCAGTTTCTATGTCTCCCTCTCTCTCTCTCTCCTTCTCCCTTGCTCATGCTCTGTCTCTGTCTCAAAATAATAAATAAACATTAAAAAAAACTCAGATCCTGATTCATTTAAAAAATTCTAATCAATACTCCCTACAACTTGCATACTTATTTCATAATTGCTTTCATTTCACATGTATTCTCTTTATTTCTTTATGTATTTCTGTACTCAAATATGCAATCACTTTTCTTCCACCTGAAGCACTGTCTTTAATATTTGTCTTAATGCATGTCAGCTGGCATTGCCTCCTTTCAGATTTATTTCTCTGAAAACACCCTTATTTTCTATTAATTTTTCCATGATTTAAATAATAACACTTCCCAAAGTGTTTATTCTCTTTATGTTTAATCTACAGTTATATTTACTTATTGAGTTCATAATTTCAGTTAATTTATATTTGTCATAATTTTCATTTGAAATTTTTATAAATTCTATTTCTCTGGTGAGTTTAGCCATTCTTTCATTCATTTTTCCATCTGTCTATTTTCTGTCCCTGTTGGTAACACCAAGTCTGTATTAGCTTTGGATTCATTTCAATTTGGTTTCTGTACTTTAAACTGGATTTTCAAATTGTATTTGCATTTGAATACAGTTCATATTATTTACATGTATAGCTACTCACGGGTCGCCAGATACTTGTGTAAGTGAGGTTCAAGATGGTGTCATCTTCTTCCATGAATGCTGACCCTCTCTGCCTTACTAGTCAGACACAGTGGTAATGGATGTCTTGATCAGTCATAGACTAAGGGGAGTCAGGGCCATGTTGCCAATGTGCTGTTTCTGTCTTTTCTGGTGTTCCTCTGCAACTAGGGTAAAACCTACCCAAACTTCCAAATACCAGAACGCTGTGTGTAGAGCTGTCCTTCACCTAGGTAGGTTCTGAAGTTTGATTCTTGTTTCTTACTACAACATTGAGTAAATAGCGTTCTGATTTTCAGAAGATTAATGTTTGGTTCTTGGCATGCTATACTACATTACTTCAGAATCTGTCAGGTTTCGTTTCTTTCCTTCTTTCCTTCTTTCCTCCTTTCCCTCCTTCCTTCCTTCCTTCCTTCCTCCCTTCTCTCTCTCTCCTTCTTTCTCTCTCTCTCTTTCTTTCTTCTTGTAAACTAGAATACAATGTATGTGTTTTTTTCCAGCTTTATTGAGGTATACTTAATATACAAGAAGTTGTATATATTTAATGCACACATTTTGATGGGTTTGGACATATGCCCACACCTCTGATACCATCACCACAAACAGGTAATACACACCCATCACCTCCGAAAGCAATTTTTTTTTAAAGAAAGCTGGCCTTGTTTCCTTTTCCCTAAACTGGAAAGTCATGTTAAGGGATAATGACTGGTTTGGCACTGACTGGTCACACTGCCTGCATATTCATTGGGTAACACCAAATGGAGGCCAGTGGCTGTATAGTGCGATTCTTTGGATGGCTTCCACCTGGGTGGTTGGGTGTTATCCTCTGGGCCTTCCCTGGGCAGAGGGGAGAATCTGCATTATGGTGAAAACAGCAGCCAATCCTCCTTTCCTCAAGGCCAGATGGGTGTGTTCTGTCTTTCACTGATATGATCATTTGGTCTCCATTTTTGTTTCCTCCAATGGCCTGGCAGACATTATAGAACACATAGAAGTACTTACCAGATTCACTAAGCAAACCTTGAGGGATAGCCAACAAAGCCTGTCCTTACTGAACTCTGAAATGTCTCTGATGAGGAAAGCTGTCCTCCAAAATAGGATGGACTTGGACATTCTACCTGCTTCACGAGGAAACACCTGTACCGTTATCCAAACAGAATGCTGTGTGTTCATATTCGTGAGTCTGCTAATGTATCACCTTTATGAAATTACATAAGGACACAAGTGAATGCCCTAAGTAATCTGACCCTCAGTATAGGAGACTTTATAAAGCAGTGGCTCAGATCATGGGGTGGAAAAAATTGTGAATGATTTTGTGAATCATTAGGAAAAAAAAATTAGTGTTTTCTCTTGCATGAGCCTATGTTGTTACTGTGGTATCTGCCTCCAGGGCAGCCAGATAGCAGCCAAGGGAGCCACCTCCTTGCTTAGGAAATCCTGACGATGGCTCAGGACACAGTGCAGAAGATTGTGGGGAGGTGGGTGGTGGTGCGTATGAAATTGTAAGAGTAGGTCACTGAGGGGTGGAGTGTGTGATGAAGTCATCAAAAGGTCATGATGAGCCCTTTTGACCTGTGAGCTGGATGAGTCAATCAGAGGCTCCTCAAACCGTTCTCTGTCCTTGGAATGTCCCCACTACCAGAGGCTACTCCAAGGACACAACCTTGAGACAGTGAAGTGATGCTGAGACCTGGCTGGTACACATGACGGAGCCCAGCTAAAGCTGTTATTGTATAAACCTTCAAGATTCTAGTGAGTGGATGTCATCTACTTGCCTTATTATCGAAGGCAAACCTTATATACAAGTTCCCTTGCTTATTCCCTTGCACCTACCCATCTGGAGCGGCCTACCTCTTTCTTTGGTCTCTCCTTGCCCTCCATGTAAGGAAACCAGTTTCAGATCACACCCAGGAAGTTTTTGAGGTGCTTTCAACAGAAATCTGTTAAAAGATTCCACAGGGGAGCATCATGCATTGAAAAATGTGCTAAATTCTCAAGACAGAGGGTCCAATTTCCCCAACATATAAATAGAAACAGAGAAGGAAGTGTTTGGAACCCTAGGGTTTAATAGAAATCTAAGAGACATACAGGTCAAATGCAACAGAGTGACTTTATTCTTACCCTGATTGGGGAAAAAAACAAACAAACAAACAAAAAACACAAAAAACAAAACTCTATAAAAAGTTATTTATGGTTCAGTTGAGAAATTTTGAAGATGGACTGGATATTAGATAACACTAAGGAATTATTATTTAATTTTTAGGCATAGTATGGTTTTGTCTTTTAAAAAGTGTTACATCATGGAGATATGTACTGAAAATTTGTGGATTAAACTGAAGTCTTAGAATTGTTGTAAAACATCAGCAAGAGAGAAGAGAATTGGGAGGTCAGGATTTATAAATGAAACAAAACTACCGCATGTTGATAATTATTAAAGATGAGTAGCAATGATATGTGGTTGTTTTACAATGTTCTCAAATTATTTGTGCATCCTCGATTTTTTTCACAATAAAATGTTTCAACAGGCATTCTGATTTGGTTTAAAGTTCAGATTTATTCATTGCAACACTATTTCATGTGAAATCTAGAGAAGCCCTTCTCCCTCCCACCAAACCCCAGTGCCAACCACAGTTCCCATTCTAGCAACTCAGAATACGTCTTGGGTGGGTGGGAGGTGAGAGGTGACGCAGTCTCCCACTTAGGAGGGGGAGATCCCATTTCCTTACATGGCTGTGTTCTTGGGGGGGCCAACAAGTTGATAAAGAATACAAGTGTTCCCTCTCAGATTTCCAGTGATTATTTGGCTATTCTGTTTTCCGTTGGTTGTGCTGGAAGCACAACTTTATTGGAGGTAGTAAGATCATGACTTCCCTTTCCAATCCACAAGCAGGGAAGGAAAGAACAGAGTGCCACGAAAAAGCTCACGATGAAATCATATCCATCAATACCCACATGCTAATAATTAGATTCCATATTAATGACTTAAACATTCCAATTAAAAAAGAGTTGCTGACTCCAGTGAAAATCTCACTATTTAAGTACCATTTAAGTAAAAGATGTTCTCGTGTCAGGGGTTGAATTGGGACATTAAAAAAAAAATTCATTTGAGTCAATTATTCCCTAAGCCACAAGCATCTCAGGAAGTTTTACCCTGATTAGTCTATATGCACCTACAGCACAGCACACACACTCTTTTATTATACAAACAGAAAATTTTCTCTGCTGCCTTGTAGAAGTCCCCAATTAACTTGTTTACAGAGATTTAAGTACAAAGAAAATCATTGCTGTCTGTGGGAAAAAATTAACCATTGTTTCTAGAGTGAAACATTTTAAAAGTCACTATGAATGAAGCATATAACGAGGGTATCAATATATGTTTTCCTTGTTCATTAATGGCAAACATATAAACAATCATGCTTTTGAGCTTTTTACCTTTCCATGACGCAAGTAGATGGTAAGTCTGATGTTTTCAGAGGGTACACGGTAGACATGTAATTCAGTTTATTGAGACATGACAGCTATCAAAGAATATTCTACCACCTCTCAGTGCTTCATTGAATTCCACTTCATCCTTATTAACTAGCACATACCGGCAAAAAATCGTGGAGTAGAGAAAGGTGAGTATCTGAATGCTACAAAGAACACTGATATATAACTAAATTATCCTGATTGTTGTATTGGTATTAACAGTCACTGTAAATTTAACACAACCACTTATTCATAAACTTGCTCTTAGTGATGCTAAACGTAACTAATTAATCATGTTTCAGTTTGTTTCGTTCCTCTGGAAACATACAAAATTGGATTCCTTTCAGTAAGTTTTCATTCCAAGTCACTATTTTCTTATTAGCAAACTCTGTGAGAAGTTTGGGCAGGAATATATCTCATATTTGCTAAAAAAGACATATTTCAACTTTGCTAAGCCCAAGTAAATGATATTTTCCATTTATCAGTAATATCACTTTTCAGTCTACCTTCAGGCTTTATTCTTGTGTTACTTTTTTGAGGATTCTATTTCTAACAGCATGTATTCATAAGTCTGCTAGCTCAGAGGCCTTTTTTATTTCCCCAATTACTGGTTTTGGTGGTTATAAATTATCAACGTCAATGTTTTGAAAGAAAACAAAATTGAACAAAAAAGCCCATATGCTCCTGAATATATATTATGCAATGAAATTTACATTTAGGTTTTCAGAAGAGTTAGAATAATAACAACATTCATTTTTATCTGAATACATGTATACCTAAGTGTATACACATGAATGCCCATACATAGGATGCAAAATATTCATAAAAAACAAAATAATGAATGTTTTAGAAAAGTGACCATAGTATTTAAAGCTGTAGAAAAATGCATCTGCTTTAAAACAAAATTGTAAATCCAAACTATAGTTTTTTTAAAGTGTCGCATGAAATAGCAAATATGTTTGATATATACCATCTTATATAAATATTTACAGAAGCTACAGTAATTCATGTATACAATTTGCTTTTTCCTTTTTACATAGCATATAAAAAAGTACCTGTAGAGAGAGAAGTATAGTACATATTTTTTTACGAGGATATTGCAATATCTTTGTTGTTGCATACAGTGATATTTTTACTGTGTCTTTGATAGTGCATCTTTTTTGAAATGATAATAGAAATTTTATCCTGGGTTATAAGGAGTGGACCTATTCAATGACCTTTCATGTATGTAGGGTCAGTCATAATATTTTATCACATGTTAGCTATCTCATCTTGAGGCGTGCTCTCGAGGTTTACCATCAAAAGGAAAGTAATTCCATGGGTTATGAAAACAAACAGATTTTTGTAAATTCAAGAATCTGTTATTTGATAAAAGCTCAACAGGATTATTTTTAACACATAATTGAAACTGAATAAAATGTGCAATACTCATGCCAGTCTGTTGGCTCTGCTCCAAAAGAGAAGATTATGCAAGCAAGGAAAAAGGGAGATAGTTAGGAATTACATTAATCCGTGCAGGACTTTCTTCTTCATATGTGGTCAAAACTCAAACTGACAACCTACTGCTGGTTAGAGAACAATAATGTCAAGGACCGTAAGAGTAAATTGAGTAGAAGAAACTAGACAGTGCTAATTTTTTTTAAAGGCATAAAGATAATTTAACATTCTGAAAGAATAATAATTAGTAGCCTGTCCATTTAAGCATAACTATAGTTCTGCAAGCATGTTAGGCTTAAACACAACCGGAAATTCAGTTATTTCTATTTTCATTTTACAAAAATGAACAAGATCAGAATGACCGAGGGATCCATCTAATCTCTTACAACAAATAAAAGAGACATTTAAGAAATTATGCCTGCCTATTTTCAAATCTCATGTTTCTTTTGCTTGTTTGCTTATTTTGCTTTGTTTTATTTTTCACTTCCCTCATTCTGAAAAAGCTAAAAACAAAAGAGTTGTTTATCATCGGGGACAGGCGAGGTTACGCTGCCATTCCAGAATACCTCAAAACTCAGTAATTTATGCCAAGGGTTGAGTGATGCTCCCACCTGTCCATCAGCTATGGCTCCACCCCACATGCCCCCACTTGGGCAACAGAGCAGTTCCATCGACGACGTTGCTAACTGCCTAGGCACAGTGTCTTCTTTTGTATTGCTGTTGTGACAAATTCTCTCTGGCTCAGTGACAAAACAACATAAATCTGTTGCCGTGCAGCTCTGAAGGTCAGGAGTCCGAGAAGGGTGTCACCAGGCTCAGATAAAGGTATGGGCAGGCCTGCATTCCTTCCAGAGGCTCTTCAGGAGAAACTACTTTCTTGCTTTCACAAACTGCTTGAGGTCACCCACTGTAGTGAGCTGGATGGTGGCCCCCCAGTAGTTCTGTCCGCGTCCCGATCCCCAGAACCCGTGAATATTACCTCATATGGTAAAAGTGTAAATATTGTGTTCTATGGCCAAAAGCTGTGATTCAATTAAAGATTTTGAGAGGAGGAACTAATCCTGGATTGTCTGCGGGGTTCCTAAATGCCAATAACTGTTGCCCTTGTGAAAACGAGGCAGAAGGAGATTAAACAGACACGTAGAAAAGAAGGTGATGTGAAGTTGGAGGCAGACATAGAAGTGATGTAAGTGACCGTAGCCAAGGAGGCTGGCAACGCCCAAAGCTTGAAGAAGCCAGGACTGGAACCCCCTTCCAGAGTCTTCAGCAGGAATGTGATTCTTAATTTTGGACTTCTGGCTTCCAGAACTGTGACAGGGTAAATTTCTATTGTTTTAAGCCACCAACTTTCTGACTCGATACAGAAGCCCTAGGAAACCAAAACACACTCCTTGGCTCCCCGCCCTCTTCCCACATCTTCAAAGCCAGTAATGGTGGGTTAAGTGCTCCTGACACAGCTGTCTCTTTTGTGCTCTTTTATAGTCACATTTCCTTCTGGGCTTCGTCAGTAAGCAGCCCCCAACCGAAGGTCCTTACAGGAATCGCATCTGTAAAGTCCCTTTTGCATGTGAGATAACATATTCACACATTCGGGGGGAATAGGGATGGATATCCTTGGGGGCATTATTCTGCCTACCACACACAGTGAAAGGCAATATGATGAACCACAATTTGGGTACTTAATGCTTTTTTTCCAGGACTAATAAACATTATTTCTAATCACATTTTATTGTCCCATACAGAAGTGACACGGGTACATCTGAATTCTGTAGGGAACAAGTATGAAATCTTCCTATATGGAGATCATAAGATAGTCAGATGAGTAGCTACCTGAAAGGAAAATTTATAAATATTGTAATAATAAGTATAAATACATGATGACTGCTATAAGACAGAGCAGACAGATAACGTAAGGCAAACTCATTATAAACAATTTGAAAAAGATTCATGAATTTAATTTGTGGAAAGCCATAAGATGTGGCCATTTGGGGTGACCCCAGAAGATGACTGTGTCATAGCCAGATCCTCTCTTGTTCATCTTCTAAAACTGTTTATAGGTCAGCTCTGTGTGGAAGAAGTTCCTGGCCCCCACTCGCCCCAACGTGAGTACGGTACCTGGCCTCAGTTCCGATAATAATGTGATCTGAGCTTTCTACTTGCAATGCTACATTTTAAAATAAAGGTGTATGGCACTGTGTACTTTTAGAAAAAAATATGGGCACCATATTAAACGTGGTTCATTGAAATTGCTCAAAAATCCTAGAAAAGGATTGAGAAGTGGATGCAGGATGGATGGAGGTATTCTAAAAAATAATGTAAGAAAATAAGAATGATTATGAAAATATTAAAAAGTTAAAATAAATGAAAGGTAGAAAATATGTAATAAGGCTGAATGTTTACTACGCTACAAATCCAGGTACTCAGCTGGACATGCTGAATGTATCACCCACTAAGCAGACACTAAAAATGGCATAAGAAAGACTCTCTCTTAAATAAGTTGCAATGTAATAAGCCAAGTTAGAATGTCAACAAATTTACACTCTGTAGCAAAAGCATGGATGCAAAATAAACATTTGATTGGCACAGGAAAATAACATTGACTGTAAAGTTAACATTGAAACAAGCCCATTGATCCGATTAGAATTAGAGTTAATGTGCTATTCAATATTTTCCCCTATTTGTGTTAACTTTTCTCTTGCCCTAAGAGTGGAACTAATTTCATTTACATACAAAGAAGGAAACATCATTTAAGTACTGTTTTAGACATCCATTTTCAAGATTACAAGAAGAATCTTATGCCAGAAAAGCACTATCTACCACTTGAATCTCCTGCCCCTATATTTTTGTACATTCAGATTTTGTGTTTTTATGTTTTATGAAAAAATTTGGAGTTCCAAAATGTTCCCCCTTATTTCCTAGAACTCATAGATGCTGACATTTTAAATATTTAAATAAATAAACATATTTATGTAGAAGGAAAATGGTGATCTCAAACTAGAAGGCCTAATCAGAAAATATGTCCTGTTCTCTAGCCAGTTGAAATTATACTACGATTTTTATCAATTTTACTATAGTCTAAGCTGCTTTATTTTGGACATCCAGCAGTCTTCATTTTTCTCAGCCCCAACAATTATGAACAATACATGTAATTTAATAAAAAATCCCAGAAGTAATCTTTTTTGTTGCCCAAAAATGATAAAAGCAGAGTGTGTTGGCTTTTCCAAAGCATTCCTCAGTACTTCTTTCCTTTATGCATATTTTTATCTGCAATAGACTGAGTGTAATTCACTGAAAAATTCACATTATTGTGCTTCTGTGGGTTTTCATGAATTAAACTGGCACTTTCTATTATAAACTTCTATTTTTAGGGTTTTATAGTAATTTCCCTGGAAAATGTAATTTGATACAGAAATGTACAAAATTGCAATTGGAGTACATCTTTTGACCAAACTTAAATTAAAAAAAATGAAAGGCATTTTGGCAGCTTTAATTTATACAAGTACAAAGACATAATAGAAAATGTGCTAGACCTACGACTTCCCTTCAGAATGCTGTCTGTTACATCCGAAGCGGTTTGTAAACCATCAGAGCTCTGTGGCAGCGTATGAGTAACCAGCACTAAGGTCCTTTGTCAGACCCATACGATGCTCCTTTCTTAAAAGCTTATTCAAAATCAAAGTCACCCCAAGTCTCTTTTCTACTGAACTTAGCACTCATTCACTTAATGAAAAATGCCCTTTCAACAAAGCAGACTAATCTCAATGTCCTGACATCCCCTGATACAAAGATCTAAGAAGGTTTTGTCCGTGTAATAAGCAGTAGCTTTGATCTCCTTCTTAATTAATGCTGCATATAAGAAAGTATAGCTGAGAAAACCAGTCATGTTCCAAACCACGATCAGCATCATCACTATCACCACAGGAATCTGTCGCAGGTAACCGAAAACATCTCACCTGTCTTAAGCTGAAAGGAATTGAAGACAGGAAAGAAAATTTTGGTGGGGCTCAAAAATCTGTTCCATGCTTTACGTCCAGAAACGATTTCAAAATAAAGCTTTGGGACATGTCTGCCAGGGAAAATGGTAAATCAGGGTCACTCGAGAAGTAGGGAGCTGGGAAAATGCCCCTGAAACTTTCAGCTCCAGGAACACATTACCTCAAATGGGAGCCTGTAAGCTGCTCTAACAGATTCTCACCATGAGCTGCTGGCCCGGATCAAGAGCCACGACCTGCTTATTTGCAAGTACCGTCATGAGATGAATAGCAAACGTCTTGCCTTTGGACCATTGGAATGGTTGCGACAGACCACTTCCGCAGGAAAACTCGATGACTGTCCACCCCTACTTGCCAGCACGAAGAACGTGCGTGGTGAGCAACACTAAAGTCTGTGCCTTGCTTCCATGCTCCAGTTCTCCCACCAGCATCTGACTGGCTGAACCCAAAATGCATCTGGAATCCCCGTCACTAGACACTCTGGTAAAACCGAGTATTTAGCTTTCCAGTTCCTACAGTGAGGGAAGTCATAGTAAAAGGCCGTGTTCAAACATATTTGAAACCTATGAATATAAAGACTGTCAGGGAAGAGAAAATTGATACTCAGGTAAAATGATTCTCGAAGTTCAGCTCCTAAAGCTGATGTTCAAATCTTAAAATGTAAAGGTGTCTTATAATCTTCCATGCACATTGTCTTTTAGTGTATATCACTTAACAGTAATTATTAGTACTATTATTAGTGATGCACTTAAAACATAATGATAAGGTAATTTATTTATTTGTGAGTCGCCATATCACAAGCATTGTAAAAATTCATTTCATTTGATAACAACTTTGAATCATTGAGGTTTAATGATGCATCAATGAGGTTTAATGAGGTCACACAATCGGTTAATGATAGAGCTTGGATATGAACCCAGATTTATCTGACTTCCTTCACGGCCCAGTCTCCCTAAACCAGCTACCTAGCTTGATCTAGCAAGCAGAAACTGTCACACCTTAATTTCTTATTAGGTGGAAGTCACTATCTGAGAGCCGTAGGGAAAACGATTATGGCTGCAAAGGTTCATAGCAATGTTGATGTATTTTACTCGATGTCTATTAACATATTTAATTTTCAAACGAAAATTAATAATATACTCCTCAAAAACTCCTTTGAGATAGAGACTTTTATTATTTCTATTGTATAAATTAGGAACCTGAGGCCAGAGAGATCAAGTAACTTATCTGAGGTGGCAGAAGAGGACAGGTGAGTGTTGAACCAGGCAACCCGGCGAAACATAAGGCTTATAAAAAACGCAACAGTGGGCTGGGTCCTTCCAAGTTATTTGGCGACTCACTTTACTTGAAAGATTAGTGGAAAGGAGACCGGTAATAGCAAAGACAAAACTGTTCCCTATTCATTTACTGTGAAGCAAAATCACAAAGACCAGGAAAAGACAAGGCTTGTAAACTGGTTCAAGACCCCTTCACCTTTCTCATGCTGTAATTTCCAACTGGAATCCCTTCTTCCTTCTTGTAAGCCTATCAAATGTCCAGGACAAGGCTAATGGCTATTCATCTTTAAGGATTTGCTTTGAATCTCACTGCCTATTGAATAACTCCTCAGGACACTGAAGCCTAGAGTAGGCTTATTTCCCTTTAATTCTGATACAAATATTTAGTGAGTGATATTGCAATATTTAGTTTCAATATCTTTCCACCAGACTAGGTTGTGAATTCTTCAAATGCAATTGTAAATTGACAGTAAGTGTAAATTGCCTGGCATGCAATAAGTTCTCAATAAATTTCTGAATTTGAATGAATTTTCAACCATTACATCACCCATCTTAGACTTTAACTATAGATGAGTGTTTCGTGTGAATACACTAATGTTTCTACTACACTGTTTTTCAATATCTGGATGCAAGCAATGAATTTGTATGCAAAATACCATATACTCACAGTTTCCAATATATATATATATGATAATATATGTAACATACTTTTATATAATTTTTATATATTTTATAGTATATGTAAATAAATAATTAAATATAGTATAGGGGTGCCTGAGTGGCTCAGTCAGTTGAGTGTCTGACTTTTCATTTTGGCTCTGGTCATAATCTCAGGGTTGTGGGATTGAGCCCCCTGTCACTGAGCAAGGAGCCTGCTTGAGGTTCTCTCTCTCTCTGTCCTTCTCCCCACTGTTGTGCTCTCTCTCTCTCAAATAAAAAATATATGTATATATCAATAAATTATATAAATATACAGTATATAATTATATATAAAAATAAAATGTACAATATATTGTTACATATAAACATATATATGTCTATATGTCTAAGTATATATATATGTGTGTGTGTGTGTGTGTGTGTGTGTGTTTGTATATATGAAGAAATGAGCTTTCTAAGTCAGTAACCATTAATGCTTATGCTGAATTCTATCATAACTATGATTTCCAATACTGATGAGTTACATTTCAGTGAAATTAACTTTGGTCACACTTACTATTTGAGTGAGACAAGAATGGCTGTGCTCCCCGCCTCCACACAGCACCTCAGTACTAAGTGTTTAGTGACATACTGTGCATTGGTTCGAACATTGAGGATAAAACAGGAAGATAAAACAGAAGCAGTAAGTAAATGGATTTGGAAGAGTGACATAAGGAAACACAAGTCAAAAGTGACAGTTCCTTCACTAAATATCACTTGCAGGTCATAAGTGAGTTGAATATCTCTATTTGTTTCATCTACACAAGGATATCTCTTGTGTCTTCTATACCTTAACCTCTTATGAGACAACTCTTCACTCTAACCCATAAGCCTTGCCCGTCTACACTGATTTCTAGTGCTGGAAAGTGGTGCAGGTAAGGAAAACAGCCGTTTCCAATTCTCATACCACTGCTCCCAAGTCTCCCTTTCATCCAGTACAAGAACAACATTCTTTTCTCCCAAGGTTAGCAAGTCATTTGGAAAAAGGATTGCCCCACTGAAAAGACAATCATCGCAGATGCACACAAAAGTATTCTTTCTATTTTGTCTGAGTTTGTCTTACTGTTATATACAAAGAAAAGGTCCACTGTGTCTTCTGCATCCGAACCACTGCAAAAAATCCTATTCTTTCTTGAACTCATTTCAACCAGACGACAGTCACCACTTCACCGAAACGGCACCTGCCAAACTTCCCAGGGGTCTCACGATGTCAATCCCGACACCAATTTTCAGGGCTAAATCCGTGACCTCTCCGAAGCACTGGCCACTTGACTGTTCCGTCTTCTCAGAACACTTTTTCTACTCTCCAAAACACTGCCGCCTTAAGTTGTCGTTGTTGTTTTTTCTTAACCTGTTTTTTCCTGTCTTCTTTGCTGGATCTTCCCATCTCTAACCTTTAAATATTGATGCACATGGTGTTCCATAACTAGATTTTCAAAACTCCTTTCCTCAATCTACATCCGTTCTTTACATAGTTTTATCCACTTCCACAGCTTCTGAGGTCATGGATATACTAATATAGGTATGATGTAATGGCGCCCAAGTTGTTTAATTGAACTTCTCACAAGGACTTCAGAACAGTGCATCTATCTACTTATTTATTCACCGTATCCACTATGGTGAAATCTAACAAACAACCCAATCCTGATGCAGTGAAATCAGAACCCGTGTTTTCACACTCCCTTTTTCCTGTACCATGTCCCTATCCACCCCCAAGCCACTCTCCTTGTCTTCCTCATTTTGGTGAATGCCACTACTAGTCATCGAGCTTCTCAGACAAAAATAGATGAAAGGTATTTGGTAGTTTTAATTTCTCACAACCTATAAAGTTTAAGTTCGCTAAGTCCTACCTTCAGAATATACCGCAAATTTGACCAATTCTCACGATACCGTGTCTCCCACTACCGTCCACACGCCAACTATTTATTGCTCTGTAACCCAAATCGCCTACCACCCAGTCTCTCAGCCTGCCTTCCTGTCTACTCCCCACTCTCTGTTCTCTACAGAGCAGAGAGCTACTCTAAAATTAGGAAACATTTCACACAGATAGGTTGCTACCTTGTCAAACTGATCTTTTAAAGTAAATTGGGCGATTAATTTCCATGTTGAAATCATTTAACACTGTCCTCCCAATTTAAAATACAATTCAAACATCTGGATATGGCCAGGCAGCCCCTTCAGGATTGAGCTTAGTCTCCCCTGTCCTCATTCACTTTCACTGCAGCCACGTCATCTTCTTTCCATGTCAAACACACCAAACTCATATTGCCTGAGGTCCTTTGCATTTATATTATCGGGGAAATCTTCTCCAGATACCCACATGAATCACACCCACACACATTCGAGTCTCTCCTGACTTACCACTTCTTCACAGAGGTCATCTCTGATCACTCTTAAACTGTAGCTATAACCATATCATTATGGTCATTCTCCAACCCTTTGTAAACTCAGTTTTGTTTTTGTTTTGTTTTGTTTCCAGAGCCTTTTCTCCACATGAACTTAAACTCCATGTGATTCCTCATTCTTTTCTGTCTTCTGATCTGCTCTCATAAAGACTTTGCTTATTAATTTGTATATTTTCAAAGCCTAGAAGTCTGACTAACATGTTACACCCAAAAGACATGAGATTTTATAAGGACCATGTGGTGCGAGCTGGGTGCATGGGGAGGGCTTGGATTAGAAAGTTCTCAATAGAACTGTGACTCCATACACCACACCATGTTCTCTGCACCCAGCGGACCCAGTTGTGAAGTGCTCACTTTGGAAAAGCAAACCTATAACAATTCTCCTAATCAGTGTTCTCTCAGCAATGCATTTTATACCAGCAAAGCATTTTCGAGATTTATTTACAATTACCTGACCTATGGAATAAAGCGTAAGTTAGCCATGAAAAGACTCAGAATTTTCGAATCACTTTTTAAAGATAGTTCTGTAAGGGTCGGTGCATATGCTGGGGTTACCTTTGCTTGTCATCGCAACATGAGCCTTCTGGTTGAGTAGATAATGGAGGATTATAAGTGCTTTGGTGGCTTATTTCAACTCTATGTATGAGATAGAGCTAATCTCTCACTGCCTTTGGACCTGAAACCATTGGCCAAAATTATTAAAAATATAGAAACAAGATTTGGGGGAGAGACTGATTTCATAGGTTGAATATAACTCTCCTGGGAGGTAGAATCGTATCCAGCAATTTACGGTTCATAAACATGGTTTTAATATCAGGGAGGCGAGATTTAAAGATGACTATAACTAAGAAAGACAGGTCCTATGATGTCTGAAGTTCTCTCTTGTCCAGCAAGAGAGCAAACACAGAATTGAATATGAGAGAGGCTAATGTCCAGGCGGAGACAAGAGCCCCCAAAAGGGGTTTCATGTCTGTTTTTATTGAGCCCTCAAGGTATTACCCACGTGGTGAATGTGAAGAAAACAAGCTCTTACACACGTGGTGAACATGGAGAAAACAATCAGACAGTAATCATTACCTTGTGTGTGTAAGAAGCAAAGGGTCTGGGGGGTGGGGGGCAAGTGGAGTTTGTGATCAAGGTACATTGGCATCAGATGGAAAGTAATGTCCTGCGGGTGATATAACAAGTTATTCATGATCCCATTACAATATCTTGGGTGCTTTCACCCCGTGGTGGTGGCTTTTTGCCCTAAGCTTTTTTCTAATGTATTTATATAAGTAGAACCTAATTCCCCACACTATGACATTCTGCTTTTTTGCTGAAGCATGGGCCTAACACACACGCACACACACACACACACACACACACACAAGAAAGAAAATACACAGAAAAGACAATGGTACAAAAAAGTGTGTCAGTGTGTTTGTAGCTCTGTCTGGAGAAGGTATGCTGCTGCAGCAGGAATGCCCACCCCGGACAAGTACGTGGGCTGCAGGGCAGGGATATATTCCAGCAATCTCAGTTATTAGGATTACACAGCCCACCCCCCCTTTGAGTGTGCTTTCCTGTATGGATTTCTCCAAAAACAGAGTGAGCAAGCCTGAACACTTGAACTTTCTGGTCCTCTCAAAATTTCCTTTTGGAAACACAGCACTTTGTGTCCTGATTGATCCTGAATCAGTGGCCAGGTCTGCTTAATTCTATGTGGAACAACAGTCTGTGAACCAGGGTAGTCTCTAAATTAATGTTATTTTTTGAAATCCTGCCTAAGGGGCTAGATTTGCTATTGT
The DNA here is from genome assembly GCF_023721935.1 of Panthera uncia. Taxonomy (NCBI): domain Eukaryota; kingdom Metazoa; phylum Chordata; class Mammalia; order Carnivora; family Felidae; genus Panthera; species Panthera uncia. The sequence goes on from NC_064812.1 coordinate 80,017,142, forward strand.
CTCAAATCACTATCTGAAACCCAAATACCTCCACTTACAGCATAAAACTGTAAACTTGCACAAAAATATGAAGGTATTCAGTGAGACGTGTATAATGAGGAGACAAATGACAGATCTAGAAGACCTGAATAAAATCAGAATTGACTGCAAAAGGTAAGAAATCGTGACGGAGGGGCACCTGGGTGGCTCAGGCAATTGAGGGTCAGACTCTTGATTTCAGCTCAGGTCATTATCCCAGGGTCGTGGGATCGAGCCCCATGTCAGGCTCCGATGTTGAGCCTGGAGCCTACTTAAGATTCTCTCTCTCTCCCTAAAATAAAAAAATTTAAAAAAGCATGATGAAAAGCATATATTGAGACCATACAAATAACACCAGTTAGAACATAGTCAAACAAGGGATGCCTGGGTAACTTAGTTGGTTAATTGTCCAACTTCGGCTCGGGTCGTGATCTCACCAATCATGAGTTAAAACCCCACATCTGGCTCTGTGCTGACAGTTTGGAGCCTGGATCCTGTTTCAGGTTCCGTGTTTCCCTCTCTCTTTTTGTCCCTCCCCAGTTCGTGCTCTCTCTCTCTCAAAAAAAAAAAAAAAATAAACATTTTTAAATTTTTTAAAAAATAACAAAATGAAACAAAATAACTTTTCTAGTGAATTTTAAATATAAAATTTAAAAACTGACAACACAGGGGCACCTGGGTGGCTCAGTTGGTTAAGCATTGGACTCTTGTTTTCAGCTCATGTCATAATCTCACTGTTTGTGAATTTGAGCCCCACATCGAGCTCTGAAGGATGACAGCACAGAGCCTGCTTGGGATTTCTCTCTCCCTTTCACTCTGCCTCTCCCCCAGCTCACACGTGTGTACTCTCTCTCACACGCACACAATAAATAAATGAACAACACCAAAAAACCGACAACACACATGCCACATACATACATGTATATATGTATATGTGTGTGTGTGTGTGTGTGTGTATATATATATATATATATATAGTGAAAGATATATATGAAATAGGTTGACAAATACTTAGCCTATGATGGTCTTTTTTATTCTACAGATCTTTTTGAATAATGGTAATCTTTCAGTAAGCGTTTGTTGAATTTAATTTGTTGAACTAAATATTTATGATATCTGAAGAAGAATGTTGAGTGTATAAATCAAAGAGAGAAACAAGCAGGTAAGGAGGGATACTTAAAAGTTCAGATTATAACATAGATATGCTGAGAAAAGACTTCATTTGATGGCTAAATATATTTAATGGCTTCATATTGAGTACATCCTGGAAACTGGGAAATCAACTCTATATTAATTTTAACTATGAGAGTACTTTTCTTTAATTTGCATAATGTTATTGTAGAAGGAAAGTCCTTAGCCTAAAATAACCTTGAACCTTGTAGGTGGTAAATATATATATTTGAAAATATAATGTTTTATATAAACGTTTTTTTTTCCTTTCTCTGTCACTTAAAGTATACTAGGTATATATAGCTGAAGAAACTCTCTTCAGTCACTGTCACTTGAAAAATTCTGTTTTTATTTGAGTGTAGTTGGCATACCATATCATACTGGTTTCAGGTATACAACATAGTGATTCAACTTCTTTGTACCTTAAGCTATGTTCACCACACAGGTAGCTACCACCTGTCACCATACAACACTAGTACTATGTCATTGACTATATTTCCTATAATGTACTTTTTAGTCCTGTGACTTACTCATTGCATATCTGCAAGCCTGTATCTCCCACTGCCCTTCACCCATTCTGCCCATTCCCCACCCCTCCCGCTGGCAACCACCAGTTTTTTCTCTGTATTTATAAGGATGATTCTGATTCTGATTTTTTGCTGGTTTTTTCATTGTTTTAGATTCCAAAAATGAGTGAATTCATATGGCATTTTTCTTTTTCAGTCTGACTAATTTCAGTTAGTATAATATCCTGTCTATCCATGTTGCCAGAAATAGCATTTTCTCATTCTTTTTTATTGTTGCATAATATTCCATTGTTTGTGTATATTCCATCATGCATATTTATATATATTCTATCATATATTTGTATACATACATACATATATATAATATATTCCAATATGTATTTATATATATCCCATTATATATCTGTATATATATTAGGCATTGAGTATACAATGGGGAAAGGACAGTCTCTTCAATAAATAGTGTTGGGAAAACTGGACAGCTACATGCAAAAGAATGAAGCTGGACCGCTTTCTAACACCATATACAAAAATACAATTCAAATTGATTAAAAACCTAAACGTGAGACCGCAAAACATTAAACCCCCAGAAGGAACACAAGCAGTAATTTCTCTGACATCAACTATAGCAACATTTTACAGTCACCACCACATTTAGTTCTAGTCAATTTCTGCTCTCAGTACTCTTTTCCTTCTTTCTTTCTAGTCCCTCCCCTGCCACACCTAGCACACTGACACATGACTGCTCTATGTCTTTGAAGTGAAAGATAGGAAAATGTGTGCAGTATCACTTATTCAATTTCACAGCCTTGCCTTTCTCTCCATGGGTTGGGGAGACAGATAACTTAGCAAGTGAGATACTCCAAAGAAGAAGTGTTATTAAAAGACAAAGCATTAGGGGCGCCTGGGTGGCGCAGTCGGTTAAGCGTCCGACTTCAGCCAGGTCACGATCTCGCGGTCCGTGAGTTCGAGCCCCGTGTCAGGCTCTGGGCTGATGGCTCGGAGCCTGGAGCCTGTTTCCGATTCTGTGTCTCCCTCTCTCTCTGCCCCTCCCCCGTTCATGCTCTGTCTCTCTCTGTCCCAAAAATAAATAAAAAACGTTTAAAAAAAAAAAAAAAGACAAAGCATTAGAGAAAGGATTAGGAGGTAAAGGCGAAGATCGAACTCTGTCAAATTGAATTTTGTGACCTTGTGTAAATCGCTTCATCTGTATAAATTCTACTCTCTTCACTGATAAAATGTAGATAATAACGAATAACTGATCTATCTAAATTACAGGTTGTGAGGAGCAAATGAGAAAAAATATTGTAAAACGTAAGCCATGCTATCAAAACAAATATTGTATTATCTGAATTTCACTATAACAAAGCAATCTCTGTATAATAAAAAAAAAGTAAATTAATCCTAGGATCACAATGATACTTAACTTAGCACCAATACTCTCCAAAGACACATGATTGGAGAAGACATTGGAGGTGGAATGGAATATAACCTGCATTAAATAACAGCAAACAGTAAATTAATAGAATTATGCTCAACCATTCCACTTAATATGTTGCCAGAGTAACAGATAACAGCTCATAATACACGGATTCTAATTCAAGCCCTTTGGGGAGAAGTTGTGAACTTTGCAATATCAAATTAGAAACAAAGCTATTCTGGGCGTTAGCCTACCTTATTCTTTACCAATCAGTAAATTGAAAAACACAAGTCACCTCTGAAAATGGGAAGGTAGGGATTTTTTGCACGATTTATGAAAATACATACAGTGAGAGTAGTAAAATTTGTGAACATTTACTGGTCAGTGATATTAAGTGCCCAGGTGCTATGCTGAAGGTTGAAGATATGCAAATCCAGGAGACATTATGTATGGTCCTGTGCTTTAAACATAGATAAAACACTTTTTTGGAATTAATGTAACTTCAAGTGAGCCATGCCTCTACTCCTGGTAAGTCCACATTTATTCTCTTTTTTTTCTTTAAGTTTGTTTGTTTGTTTATTTATTTAGTGTGTGTGTGTGTGTGTGTGTGTGTGTATGAGAGAGAGAGAGAGATAGAGAGAGAGACAGAGAGACAGAGAGACAGAGAAAGGTGGGAAGGGCAGAGAGAGAAAGAGAATTCCAAGCAGGCTCTGTATTGTCAGCTCAGAGCCCAACGTGGACTCAAATTCATGAACCATGAAGACATGACCTGAGCTGAAATCAAGAGTTGGACGCTCAACTGACTGAGCCACCCAGGTATCCCCCAAATTTATTCTGATTGAAAGGTAGCTCATGGAAACAGTTTGCCAATATCCAATGCAGAGTTCTCCTATTGGGTACAATTTCTAACTACACTAGGTCAGAAATGAAATACACAGGCCCAAAACCACCACTATCTGGAAACAACATAAAGTTCAACATTAGTATTTTATCTGATGCATTCAAAAGTGTGGTTAATAATTCAAATAGAATATGTTTCAATGGCATGAATAACTTCTTCCTCTGTGCTTTCTCTAGAGATTATAACGTCTATTTGTTTCATTTGTCACAAAAATGCCAACCACAATCATTCCAGGGAAGAGATCCCATAGGTGGTGAGGGGGAATGGATTAAATGCAGTAGATGAGGTGCTTAATATCACCATCAGACACATTGGAGGAGTCAGTTTCACTCTGGCTGTCTCAGAAGATCCCCAGACACTCAGACAACTGGCACTTTTCAGTGGCTCAAAATGGGGCATATCAAGAGCTGTTGCATACAAATGCATTGCCCAATCTACAGTCCACAAAACAGCCATACCTACTCATATTAATGGAACTATTGGTGACAGGACATTGAAACTAAATTTGGTACCCAGGAAACTAAAGACTCCACTGCAGAAAAAACAAAAACAAAAACAAAACAAACAAACAAACAAACAAACAAACAAAAACCCAAAATAAAACATCCCCTTGTTGATAACTAAAAAAAAGAAAAAAGAAAAGAAGGTATAATGTGGTATTTGCTTCAGTTTCTTCTGCTAAATCCTAAATACATAAATAAATAAAATGCTTCTAATTTATGTATCTGAATGCTTGCATCAAAGAAGTCTTATAAGGTAAATTTTAGTTTTCAGATTCTAAGCAAAGGATATACTATAAGGGAATGATAGTATAGGGATAGCAAATGACAGTCATATTTACCAGGCTACCTTTGACTCTTTAGCATCCACATGAAGCTTTCTACCGACACTTACACCCAAGTAGGGAGTGACATCAAGGAAGACTATCAAATAGGAAGCACTGGGAACTCATCTTTCCCCCTAGACAACAATTGTAGGGGCAGAACGTGTCTGAAATCACTCTTCTGGACGCTGCAGTTTATTTAAATGCTTACGGTTGGCTGGTAAATTGTGGTTAAATTCAGCCAATTTCAACAGCAACCCATTCCCCACAACGCTGCCCAAGGCAGGCAACTGTGCCATATTCTCGATGCTTCTTGCTACAGTTAGTAGGATGAACAATAAGGAACTTGTCCTCCCAAAGCCCAGGTTGTGTGTTCTGATTGCTAATTGCTGTTTTTGATTGCTGAGAGGCTAGCTGTCATTATTTTACCTCTGATAGGTGAAGTGGCTTCCAGGGTATTAAAAGGAACAACACATAATTTTTTTCCCATTTTTTCTTTTCCTCTTTTTGTACCAGGCTTTAAAGAATTAGGACATTTAAAAGCAACAGTATATATGGTGAGAATTCATAAAGCCACCATACACATCCATGGAAAGATGCAGACTTATGAAAGACCCGAAAAGACCTGAAGTTTTCATCTCAGGCTGATCCTCGGAGAACAAACACATTCAAAAGTGGAAAGGAGAAGGAAAGAAAGAGAGAGAGAGAGAGAGAGAGAGAGAGAAAGAAAGAAAGAAAAAAGAAATTTAAAAAAAGGAAAGAAAGGGAAGAGAAAACAAAGCATGGGGAAGGGGAAGAATCTGATTCCCAGAAGTACAACATTATAAGATTATAAAATTCAAATTCCTAGTTTTCAACAACATACTCATAAGACAAATAAAGAAACAAAAAAGTATGACCCAAATAAAGAAACAAAAAAGATAATTCAACAGAAACTATCCATAATTAAGACCAGATGTCAGGCTTACTACAGAAAGACTTTAAAATAATTGTCTAAGGATGCTCAAAAAGCTAAAGAAAGACATGGATGAAGACAGGAAAATAATTTATGAACAAAATGATAATACCAATAAAGTGATACAAATTTTAAAAATAAACTGAAAAGAAATTCTTAAAAGCATAATACTTGAATACAAAATCCACTAGGGAGTTCCAAAACCAGATCTGAGCAGGCAAAAGAAAGACAACTTGAAGAGAGAACAACTGAAATGATTGAGTCTGAAGAACAAAAAGAAAAGAAGAATGAACTAAGAATTAGAAACCTTTGAGACATCACCAAAGAAACCAACATACATATTATGGGAATCCAAGAAAGAGAATAGAGACAGAAAGGAGTAGAGAGAATATCTAAAAAAAATAATGGCTGAAAGTTGTCCAAATTTTATAAAAGACATGAATCTAAAATCTAATAAACTAAGCAATTTCTAAGTTGGACCAATCAAGGAAACCCACACTGAGCCACATTAAAAACAAACAAACAAAGAAACAAAACAAACAGACAAACAAAAACCTGCAGAAAGTCAGAGACAAAGAGGGACTCTTGAATTTAACAGGAGACTTGTCACATAAAAATGACCCTCCATAAGACTACCAGTTCATTTTTCATTAGAAATGTCAGAAGCTGAAGCCTGTGGATAGATATATTCAAAGTGCTTAAAGAAAATTTTGTTAAGTAAAAATTCTGTATATAGCAAAATTAGTCTTCGAAACTGGAGAAATCAAGACATTTTTGGTTAACAAACACTGATGGAGTTCATCTTCATTACACCTGTCCTGCAAAAAATGCCAAAGGACGTCTTTCAAGTTTCAAATGAAGGCTCATTAGACAATAACTGGAATCTGTCTGAAGAAATAAAGATCCCTGATTAGGGTAAATACATGGACAATTATAAAATATAATAGTATTGCAATTTTTATTTTTAGTTGTTTTTTAAATTTTCCATATCACTTAAAAGACAAATGCATAAAATAGTTATTAATCTATGCTACTGGACACACTATACTAAATATTTAATTTGTGACATTAGTAACAGGAAGAAAGAACACAGAATCGTATAGGAGCATAGGTTTTGTATACTATTGAGTTAAACTGGTATATATTCAAATTAAATTGTTATAACTCAGGATGCTAAATATTACCCAATAGTAACCACACAAAAATAAATACCCGTATAATATAAACAAAAAAATATGAGACAGGAATTAAGACATTTTACTAAAACAAAATCAGCTGATCAGAGGACAAATATCATGTGACTTCACTCATATTTTGAATTTAAGAAGCAAAACACATGAACATATGGGAAGTGGGAGAAGAGAAGAAAGGGAAACCACAAGACACTGTTAACAATAGAGAACAAACTGAAGGTTGATGGAGGGAGGTGGGTGAGAGATAGGCCGGTTGGATGATGGGTATTAAGACTACCTTGTGGTGGGTGCCTGGGTGGCTTAGTCAGTTAAGCATCTGACTTCGGCTCAGGTCATGATTCTCAGTTTGTCAGTTTGAGCTCCATATCAAGCTGTGTGCTGACAGCTCAGAGCTTAGAGACTGTTTCAGATTCTGTGTCTCCCTCCCTCACTGTCCCTACCCCGCTCGCACTCTCTCTCTCTCTCTCAAAAAAAAACATTAAAAAAGTTTTAAAAAACATAAAGAAGAAAGGCATTTGTGGTGATGAGCCATGGGTATTGTATGTAAGAGATGAATCACTGAATTCTACTTCTAAAGCCAATATTGCACTGTTAACTAACTAAAATATTAAAAAAAAGAAAAAAATCGACTGAAGACAATAGAAAACAAGGAGAAAGATCTCAAATTAATTACCTAACTTACATCTTAAGCAATTAGAAAAAGAAAAACAAACTAAACCCAACGCTTGAGAAGGAGGGGAAAAAAAATAAAGATTCGAGCAGACATAAAATAATGAACAGAAAAATAATAGAGAAAAATCAATGAAACCAAAAGTGGGTCTTAGATAAAGAGAAAAAATGAAAATTACGATAATTAGAAATGAAATTGGGTACATTACTAGAGATCTTACAGAGACAAAAAGTGATTAAAAGAGAATACTACAAACAATTCATGTCAACAAAGTAGATAACCAAGAAGAATGAAAAAAAATATTGAAACATACAAATTAGATAAATTGATTCAAGAGGAAATAGAAATTGCAATACAACTGTATCACTAAAAGGTATTGAATCAGTAGTCGAAAATTTCCAGACAAAGAAAAGTTCTGGAACAGATTATTTCACCAGTGAATTATACCAAACATTTAAGGAATTAACACCATGGGGTGCCTGGGTGGTTAAGTCAGTTAAGCATCCAACTCTTGAATTTGGCTCAGGTCATGGTCTCAGGGCTCATGACTTCAAGCCCCACATTGGGCTACATTCTGTTGTGGAGCCTGCATGGGGGTCTCTCTCTCTCTCTCTCTCTCTCTCTCTCTCTGCCCGGGCTTTCTGTCTCTCAAAATAAATAAATAAAAACTTTTTTAAAAAAATAAATAATTAACACCAATCTTTCTTAAACTATTCCAAAAAATTGAACAGGAGTGAGCACTATCTAACTAGTTCTATGAGACCAATTATTCTGACACCAAAACCAGAGATGTCATAAAAAAAGAAAAGTTTAGGCCAATATCCTTTGTGAACAAAGATGTAAACTTTCTCAACAGAAGAATAGCGAATGGAATTCAACAACAGATTAAAATGATAATTTACTATAACTAATTGTCCATGATTCAATATAAAAACATCAATCAATGCAATGCAACACATTAATAGAAAGGTCAAATGATCTTAATTGATGCATAAAAGGCATATGACAAAAACCAACACCCTTTCATGATAAAAAAAATCAACAAACTAGGAATAGAATAAAACAATCTCAGTATGATAAAAGCCATATATGAAAAATTCACAGCTAACATCATACTCAGTTGCGAAAGGTGAGTTTTTCTCTTGAGCTAAGTAATAAGACAATGATGTCTACTTTCACAACTTCTATTCAACATTGTACCAGAATTTCCAGTCAGATTTATTAGACTAGAAAAATAAATTAAAGTTATTCAAATTGGAAAGGAAGTGATTAAACCATCTTTATTAAAAGATGATATGATTCTATAAATAGGAAATGCCAAAAAATCCACAAGTAAGCTACTAAAGCTAAGAAACAGCTTCAGCAAAATTCCAGGATACAAGATCAACATGCTCAAATTAGTTACATTTCCCTACACCAACGATGAACAACCGAAAGAAAGAAAGAAAGAAAGAAAGAAAGAAAAGGAAGAAAAAAAGAAAAGAAAAGAAAAGAAAATTAAGATGGCAATTCCATTTATAATAGCATTCAAAATAATTACATATGTAAGAATAAATCTAACCAAGTAAATAAAAAACATGTATGTTTAAAGGTACAAAGAATGCATTGTCAAAAGAAATTAAAGAAGGCCTGAACAAAAAGAAAGACATCCTGAGTTCATGGATAAGAAGACTTAACATTAAAAGTCAGTAGTATCCAAAATGACTTACAGATTAAATGCAATCACTATCAAATTTCCAACAACCTTTCTTGTATAAATGAAATAGCCAATGCTGTAATTCATTTGAAATTGCATACAGTCCTAAACTGTCAAAAACAAATCCTTGAAAAAAAACAAAAATGTTTCAGTGCTCACACTTCCTGTCTCCAAAGCACACTATAAAAGCTACATTAATTAAAACATTATGATACCGGTATGATAGGCATATAGGTGAATGGGATATAATAGAGATCTCAGAAATAAACTCTCACATGTATAGTCAGTTGATTTTTGACAAGAGGTTAAGAATATTAAGTGGAGAAAGGACAGTCTTTTCAAAAAAATGGTGCTGAGAAAACAATATTCATATGCGAAAGGATGAACTTGGGCCTAAACTTAATGCTGTATGTAAATATTACCTCAAACTAAATCAAAGACCTAAACATAAGAGCTTTATCTAAATGTGAGAAATGGAGATTTCTCTAAAGAAAATATTTGACAAATGGCCAATAAGCACATGGGAATATGCTCCGCATCATTAGTCCATATGGAAATGTAAGTCAAAAGCACAACAGAATACCATAAGCACCTACTAGGTTGTCAGTAGAGACACAAGAAAGTAGCATGAGTTCATAAAGATAAGGAAAATTTGCAAAAACGTCCATTTCTGGTGGGAATGTAATATGGTGCAGCCTCTGTAGAAAATAGTTTGGTCATTCCTCAAACACTTCAACACGCACGGCAAGGATGTGAAGAAGGAGAACCCTCTTGCACTGTTGGTGGGAATGCAAACTGGTGCAGACCCTCTAGAAAACTGTATGGAGGTTCCTTAAGGAGTTAAAAACAGAGCTACTCTACAACCCAGCAATTGCACCACTAGGTATTTATCCAAAGAATGCACAAATACTAATTCAAAGGGACGTATGTGCCCTGAGGTTTATAGGAGCATTATCAACAATAACCAAATTATGGCAACAGCCCAAGTGTCCATTGACTGACAAATGGATAAAGAAGATGTGAGATAGATTATAAATAGATATAGATACAGATGTAGATATAGATAGATGATAGATAGATAGATAATGAAATATTAGTCACAAAAAGAATGAAATCTTGCCATTCGCAACAACATGGATGGAGCTAGAGAGTATTATGCTAACCAACATAAGTCAGTCAGAAAAAGACAAAATATCACATGATTTCGCTTATATGTGGAAAACAAGAAACAAAACATATGAGCAAAAGGAGAAAAAGACAGAGGGTGAGACAAATTAAGAAACAGACTCTTAACCATAGAGGATAAACTGCTATTTACCAGAAGGGAGGTGGATGGGTGTATGGGCGAAATAGGGGATGAGAATTAAGGAGCGCTCTTGTCGTGAGCACTGAGTATCGTGTGGAAGTGTTGAATCACTACACTGTACACCTGAAACTAATATTGTACTGTACGTTAATTAACTTTAATTTAAATAAAAACTTAAAAAGAAAGTAAGAAAAAAGTAGTTCAACTTACAGCTACCAAATGATCCCGCAATTCCACCTCTAGGTAGATATTCAAAGAAGTCTGAAGCATTAACTCAGTTATTTGTACATCAATGTTCATAGCAGCCTTATTTACAAAAGCCGAAAAGTGGAAATAACCCGTGTGCCCATCTACATACAGATGAATGGATGAGCAAAAAATGATAAAATTAATTAAAAACAATATTAAATAAAAAATTAATTAAAAATTAATAAAAAATTAATAAAAATATTAAAAATTAATAAAAATAATATTCAACCACAGAAAGGAAAGAAATGTTGATATATAATACACATATAGACCTTGAAAATATTTTGTTAAGTGAAATAAGCTACAGATAGAAGGGCAAATATTGCATTACTCCACTTATGTGAAGTAACCTATAATGGGAAAATTCATAGAGACGTGTCGCGACCGGCGCGACAAACACCGAGGTCAGGGTCCTGAGGGTAGGGGAATGCAAGAAAAAAAGAGAGAAGAGAAAGTTTGGGAACAGGAGGGTCCCCTGGGCCGATGGCCCAAGTGACGGCTTTATTGTTGCTGTACACAATCTTTTATATCCAGACTCTTATGGGTCAGGTCATTCTAAGAATAAACAGGTTTCACATAATCACCGCCCACCAAAACATTTAGTTCTGTGTTTCTTGTGCATTTTCTAGACGGGTCACGAGACCTTGTTGATAAGATTGCTAGCAAAACACAATTCCCATGTTTGTTTCTATCTGACTCGGGGTAGAAAAAGGGAGGTAGCATTACTGCCAACACCTGCAGACCACAGGCTTCAGGAATTAACTTTCTCGGCCTTGACAAGGCTTTCGTATGCCCTTGAAAGTGGGGGGATGGGAGGGGGAACCACCGGGTTGGCTTGAGTCAACAGGGAACATTGCTCGACCCGGTCTCAGCCTGGCACCGGGGCCCGGGCCCCCACAGAGACGGAAAATGGAACAGAGGCTATGGGAGGTGGGAAAGAGAACTGGAGAGGTCTTGTTTACTGAGTACAGACTTTATGTTGGGGATCATGAAAAAGGTTTAAGTATGGATAATGGTGATGGTTCTAGAAAGCTGCAAATGCATTTAATGCCCCCGAGTTGTATACTTTCAAATTGCTAAAATGGTAAATATTATACTATGCATATTTTACCCTAATACAATGAAACCTAGTAATAACATCAACTTTATTATTCTATCCAACATAATGCAAGTTTCCTATTTATAAAGAAAAACATGATCGCTTTCTCTCTAAAGTACCATTAGTTTTTGCATCCTTTTTAGGTGGTGTTCATTACCTTTCTAATTAATTCCAAATTAATATTCTGTAACTTAAGAACCAAATTTTAGATGAATCACTACTAACACACTTGATGTAAAATAATGGCAAAAAGGGAGAAGAAAAAATTATTGACAGTAAAAAATAAGTACACAACACATCAAGAAGATCTAGGGACTACTAATGCCATCTTTTCGTAAAAACCCACAGTAGGTGCTTATCACTTCCTTTCTTCATCCTCTGTTCCGTGTATTCTTTGCCCACAGCCAGGAGATAAGCCAGTTAGCATCTTTTACCAGTCAGGTTACTAAATCTTCATTTTTTAAGAAGTCTGAGGTTTTCCTTAATAGGATTGAGCATATTTTCCATCAACTTTCACTACCAAAAATGGCAGTGCTGGAAGTCCCAGATGATTCTCTGGCCTCTGGATAAATTTCTCCCTAATCATTGTAATAATATTTGCCTTGATCTAAATCTAGCATCCAGATAACAGAGGAATCTACTTTTATTATTCCTTGGTTCAGGGCATTAGCATTCTAGATGGTAAATTTCTTTTCCCATGGGAACATTATAGCTTCCCCTGGTGGAAGCTTCCCTCTCTTAAATACTAATATCTATAACCAGTAGACCCTAGAATCAAGGAGATGGGAAGAAAATATTTGGTATGGAGGTCATTAAGTATAATTGTGGCTGTTGTCCACTCACCTCCATCTTTTTGACCCAGAAATCTGGTACTTTGACCATAAGAGAAACCACAGTATATATTAATCGCTGTTTCAGAGAGACTTGGGGAATGAAGCTCTAATCTCAGAAGGAACCACCTGGTGACATAACAGACTCTTGAATATTCCATTCCATCATTATGCAGGACCCCAATACATAAACAATGTGCCTGATGGATATGAACCCAGCTTCATTTCTTCTTCTGTGATGTAAGTCTATAGCACAGAGTTAATAATGTGTGGAACACAGTGGTGATGAACAACGCATTCAGGATATATGGGTGGTGATGCTATCATGGTTAGCCCTGAAGAAGGTAAGTCCACATCCAGAGAAAAAGTGCCCATGTCAATGAAGGAAAACTCTGCTTTCTCCAGGATGTAATGGGTTCAATAACATTAATAAGGTTGGTATCATTAATGGGTGGTACCTCCCATTCCAGTTTGCATGAAAGAGTTTCATGTATCCTGGTATAATTATTGAGTTCATCCTTTCTCTCTTAAAACTGTCCTGACTGGGGCGCCTGGGTGGCTCAGTCCCTTGAGCGTCCGACTTTGGCTCAGGTCACGATCTCGCGGTCTGTGAGTTCGAGCCCCGCGTCAGGCTCTGGGCTGATGGCTCAGAGCCTGGAGCCTGCTTCCGATTCTGTGTCTCCCTCTCTCTCTGCCCCTCCCCCGTTCATGCTCTGTCTCTCTCTGTCTTAAAAATAAATAAATGTTAAAAAAAATAAAAAATAAATTAAAAAAAAACTGTCCTGACTTAGGGATAAATTCTATGTTTAACTTCCATATTGGAGTCTCACCATTGGTCTCCTCTCTTAACAACTGGGCAATCACAGTCCCGTTAGCTAGCTTACCCTTGGGTCCAGGTGCTAATTATATTGCACCTTTACATATCTTGCTCCACACTACTATGCCGCTTGATGCATGAGCCTATCATTCTTAGAGTTAAGCTGAGGCCAACCTTAAGATTGATAGATTCCATTTCTATTCTAGCAGTAAATTGATTTCTTAAATTCTTATCTTCATTAGGTGATTCATTCTGGAAAAAAAAAACCAATTCCAACAATTTGAGTTATATTTTCCACTGTGCATCTTGGACCATCGGAATCTAATTATTCAACAGCATATAAATCCTCATTGCTTTCATCTCATTGCTAGTTGAATGAAAGCCTCACATTTCCCTCATTCACAGTATTGGGCATTAACTGTTTCTGGTAGCAAATACCTTTTTAATCCGAACTGTGTATAAGAAACAAAATTCAACCTAGGTACTTTGAGCAAGAAATAATGTTATATTTTGTGCTTACAACATCTTTGGAAGAAATGTATGACCAGATTCTAGGCTGGACCAGAAAGTCTTCCAAATCTAACTCATCACAAGAACTACTACCTATGGCAATGTTGTCAAGTTAAGGAGTCTCAAGGTCACTGTTGGAGCCATTGAGATCAAGAACACCACACTATAACTGAACTCCAAGGATGAGAAACCAGAATCAGGCAGCCTCTTCATATTGTAAACCCGCGCTCCTCTCTACCACTCGTGAAACTGCTCACCAGCACTGAAAATCTGAGTACAGCTATTTCCTTCCTGACAGCCAGCAATGAGAAACTCCATTCTGGAATATTGTGGCAGAAAAAGGAAAAGAATAGGAAGACAAAAAATATACAGAAAATGTGTCTACAAAATCCTGTTCTATAGCTACAAACAGGAAACGAAGGAAGAATCGGGGTTTCTTTTCGTTTTTACCTTCTGAATCTAAAGTAATTAATCTAATTGTTGAATCTGATTTTCATGTAAAACTCTTGCGGCAAAAATATGTGGGGTGTACCTTTTTGCCCTTTGTAAACACACTAGAGGAGGTAGGAATGCAGGCTAAATGCTGAGCTCATCTCTGAGACACACTAGACTATGAATTGTGTACTCATATGTCATCCTGTACTTATGTGTGTGAGCTTCCTAATGGCAATGCCCATTAATTTAGCAGAACACCTGTTATCTAGAAGGCACTCGATAAACATTTCTTTAATTGAATTGATAGATTAGGTGAAAATAGTTACAAATAGGGGAAATATATATTTATAAAAACAATATTTTCACACACAAGAGTGACAAAATGTGGTGAGGAAAATTGTAAACTCTGCCACCTATAGGAGAGATGAAGAATCATTAATGCTTTGCTAAGAGGAGAGTTCATTCAGTGAAATGAGAATGGAATAGCTTTTTTATGCCTCAATAATCTCCACGTAGGAAAGAGATTATATAGATTTAGGATAAGTAGACAAAAAATAGAGAGGAAATACCTAAACATTTCAGGAAGCAGAGTTTCAGCTTGATTTGAAAAAGAAATGTCAAACTTCTAGAAAATTCAGGAACTACTTGTGCTGTACCCCTTGTGCTGTAAGGTGTTCCCTTTCTTGAATGATGTATTGAGGGCCAGAATGGATATCTCCTTGTTCTATTGTTGTCCAGGATACTGAAACACGAGTGACATTTCCAAAAAATGTTTCTTCGGAACATTCCTAAGAATTATTTAGGGGGAGAAAAGCTTCAAGTTCAAGTGTTTCTAAAACTCTGGAATACTTTAGTGCAGCCTTTTCAAAGACTTGAACATGTTCATGAGAATTATAAATAACTAAAAAGGGATATATGACAGAGTATCTCCCTAATTCACGTGTTAGTGTTTAGTTTTAGTGCAGACCACCTCTACAAAAAATAATAAAATAAAATAAAAAGTAAAATAAAAAAATTCCCTAAATGCCTTCAGGAAATTAAAAAATTATATATATATGAGAAATGCTTTTGTGGACAATGAGAGTCATGGATCTAACAGCATGTCTTGTTTGTTTTTATTTCTCCACCTCTTATTAAATGTCTATACTGTGGTGCAAACCACATGTCAAATAGAAAAGGTAGGAAATCAAAGAGAGGAAAGGAAAGGAGAGGAAGAGTGGGAAGGAAAAAGAAAGGAAGGAGGAAATAGAGAACATGTAAGGGAAGAAAAGAGAGAAAGAAATAGAGCCCAGAGGAAAAAAAGAAAGTTAAGGAGAAAAGGGGTGTCAGGCAGGATGGTTGGAGTCAACTGCAGAAGTGATGACTAGAATGTATTATTTTTTCCCAACTTTTTATTGTGAAATATAATATATATTCGAGAAAAAATGCGAAAACTCCAGAAATTTACAGTTTGAAGAAGTTTCAATCCTCTCTTAGTCTTTGTAAGTCAATCTCACTGTGTGTTACAACCACTTGGGGACTAAGGGAGATATTCCTACTGTTAAGTTAATTAAACAAGGAGGCCATTAGACTGGAGTTGCTCTAATGCCCAGGCGGCCCACTTACGCAAACCAAAATCTAAGCCTTTAAATGTCTCAAGGTTAGAAAATCAAAGCACTAAAGACAACCAATCAGAAACAGCCAATGAGGCTCGAACCTATATAACCAATCAAATAATTTCCTTTCTTTGCTTCCACGTTTTCTTTCTATAAATCTTTTCTTTGCCTCCTATTGGTGGAGCCTTCCTAACCACTTATTCATTGCTTAGTTCTAATTGATCTTTGCTCAAATAAACTCTTAAAATTGTAATGTGTCTCAGTTTATCCTTTAATACAGCCCAACAATGTCATTTGTATCCAATTGGAGTGAGTTTGACCAAGACCTCCCTGATGGCCTTAGGACACTCTGTTCTCCTCTCACTGTTAAAAGATCACCGTCCTAAAGTAATGATTTGGTATAATATTCACTATCTAGAAGGTTTGAAGGCAGGGTACCCTCAGAGTGATTTAGAAGAAGGTTACTTTAATAATGCCCTTAAGAATAGGCTATATTGCAATATGATACACTTCATGGTTACTTAGGAAAAAATCAATCTTGAAAGAAAGCATGCATGGTTAGGCAGTTATTTTTCCATCAACCAGGATAACAGACACCACAAAGTGTTAGAAATACTGGCACCCTAAAATCATCAGATTTCTATACTGATGAGAGATTTGCATAAATCCCATTTGGGGCTAAATAAGCAACAGAGTGTTGATGCTGATGTTTGGGGACAGAAAGGATTCAGCTGAGTTGCTTTACCTATGTGAAACCATCAGGAGATCAGTCTGCACTTGCTAAACACAACTTGAAAAACTGGTAGATTCAACAATCACAAAGTAGCAAATTCTATTTGCGTACCCAAGTTTCACTGATGCCTCCTACCTTTCATCAGCAAACGAGTACAATTAGAAGTAGTTGGGATGGAAAAGTAAGCACTGGGTTTATGTACTTCTACCTTGGGGAGTTGTGCAAATGCATTATTTCAAAGGTAAAGATCCAATGATCAGCTTATTTTCAATTGGAGTCACTTTACTCTGCAAGCAAAGATGCACATTATGTGAACTGTTAGCTCACTGGAAACGTGTACATCGAGAATGCTTATGTCTGTGTCTTCCTCTTTCTGACACAGTAACTCATCTGGGGGCACCAGCTACTCATGCATATTACTGTGATATCCCAGTATTTCTTACTGTACCACAGGCAAGCGTTTGTAATTTTTGCATATTAACAGACTATTTGAAATGGAATATCTATACTGGCTAGTCTTCTGGGTCAAAATACTGAAGTGGCCTAAGGAGAAAGAAAGGTGGAAAGATTTTCCATATTAGCAGTTTGCAGTTGGAGCTCTTTTGATACCACTGGTATTTGGGGGTAATGGTGAACTCAGGAAAAGCTGCTGCCCTATATTAGAGAGAAACCAGACCAAAAGAGAACACCCCCGTATTTGATATAGGTCAGAGATTTAACATTGCATCTTCTTTGAAAATAAATTCACTAAAGTCTGTTTTGATCTCAATGATTTTGAGAGGTATGCATCAAAATGTAAAATATATAGAAAGTTATTGGGCAAAATTCCATTTCTTGACTATACTACATTGTTTGATCTCTCTGAATTCTCTCCCCGATTTTAAAGATGAGGAAACTGAGACCTGAGCAATTAAATGTGCTTCTCAAGGTCACAGAGATAGATATTTGTCACCTTCTGTGTTGAAGAGAGTGTGAGGGAGACTCTTTAAGTGTTATGAAAAATAAAGAATGTAGTATAAAGAATAGGTCAGAGTGCAGAAAGACTGATGTCATGCAGAATCCAACAACAACAATAACAGCAACAACAATAACAGCAACAAAGCGTTTCCAGAAACTTAGGAAAATAATCTCCAGGAAAGGGGCACTGATTGGATATAAGGACATGAGAGTCATAGCTTTTCCAAGTCATCTCATTTATTAGCCTCGATAAAATTACCTAGTTTCTTGTTCACTTATCACTGGCCAAGAGGTGCTATTTCATAATAGAATATATTTTAGGCCTAATTTGCTTCCACTTGCAATACTATCCATAACTTGGAAAACCACGGGCCTTTGCTACTTGCCCATCATGCTTTGTGTTTTGGCAAAAACTGGAGTTACTGATTTTCGAGGTGCAGATCTGAAAACCCAATTCCCACTCTTGAGATAAAAACTTCATCAGGGTTTTTTAACAGAAATAATAAATTATTTTTGTCTTCAAAATGCTGATTATTACTACTGATAAAGAGAAAGACATTAATGCCTATTCTCCCACCCTGAATGGTGGCTGTAATTCTATGACACCTTTTTCAATCGGTAAGAGAGCTTTCCATGACTTCGTATGTATGAAATCACAGTAGAGTTTAATTTCCATAGAAAATTATTTTTCATTACAAGAGCTCCATTTTCTGTCTATACAGTGAAAATGGGCAAGGAGAAACATGTAGAGACAATAATAGACCTAATTATGGCTTTTCTAGGGAAGTAAAATGTAGCTACAACATGACTGCATTTATAAAGGCTCTTAAATCTCTTTAAATAGAACAAAATTAAGTAATTTACGAGAATTCTTTTTAAAGCAACTCTCAGATAACTTTAAAAGATAAGCACAACCTTCTATCTGTGGTACCGTCCCTTATTTTTAAAAACAAATATTTTGTTAATAAAAATACACCGGACGGGTAGGGAGACTGTAGTTTGGTGCTAGAATACATGAAGTTCAGATCTGACTTTACTACTCAGTAGTTGAATTCTCTTAGTATCCCTAAATTTTAATTTCCTTTTCTGGAAAACTGTAATAATAATGTCAGTGCTCAAATTGGAAGCTTTTTGTAAATTACTATTTGACATGATCTATGAAAATGTAATTTACACACTTATAGTTCAGTATGTTTTTAAGTGTACTATTTAATAATGTTATATATTTTTTAAAATACTGCAAACTGCCTCAAAATGATTTTAAAAATAAACAAAGAAATGCACTTTCTGATTACTTTATGGCTATCTGCAAACATTCTCTTGATAAGCCTTTGTAATTAAAATCACTAACTCGTTTCTTTGCTAAGGAGAAGCAATTTCAGGTTGTCAATATGCTGTGTTGTTTCTTACTGACTTTTAGATACGAAGTCAATATCCTGCCTATCACATTCCTATATGCCTAGTTACTCAGGTGCTATTGAGTAACTTCAATTCCTGTCACAGAAGAGCCACAGCCAGAAGGATGAATTCTCTTGAAGAGCAGCAACCATCAAGGCAAGAGGAGAATGCACATGAGTCTGAGGGGGTGGGCAAGGACACTTTCCGGGAAGGGACTCACCATTCAGCTCCATCACATGGAGGTCCTCAGAGTCCTATTATCCCCTTGTTCCCCATCGCTGACATGAACTCTCCAGACATGATCATTTGATGTCTGAAATATCCTTAGCCTATACCCTTTCTTCCCTATCCCCATCACCTAAATTCAAGCCTTCCTTTCTCTCCTGAGTTATTGGGAGTTATTACCTCCAATCTTGCCTCTTACCAAACCAGTCGTCACCACGCTACCAATTTGTGGTAAAAGAGCAAGCTGAATAAGTCACCCACTTGTTTAAAATTTTTTCTTTTTTTTTTTTTTTTCAATGTTTTTTTTTTTTTTTTTTTAATTTATTTTTGGGACAGAGAGAGACAGAGCATGAACGGGGGAGGGGCAGAGAGAGAGGGAGACACAGAATCGGAAACAGGCTCCAGGCTCCGAGCCATCAGCCCAGAGTCTGACGCGGGGCTCGAACTCACGGACCGCGAGATCGTGACCTGGCTGAAGTCGGACGCTTAACCGACTGCGCCACCCAGGCGCCCCTAAAATTTTTGAATTGAATTCTCTTGTCTCAGAATAAAATCTGAACTCATTACCACTACATACAAGACCTTTAGAGGTCTTCTTCTGCTCCCTCGCCTACCCAGACAGTCTTTCCTCTGCACCTCGCCTGTGCCGCCTAATTAGGCATTCTCCCTTCTTCATCTGAATGTCTTTTCTAATCATGCTTTTGAAAAATTCTGTTAAGTTTTAAATGAACGAACAAATGGAAAGCAGAATCAGAGCTAGAAATTCAGAGAATAAGCTGTTAGTTGCCAGGGGGAAGGGGTGGGGGGATGGGCAAAATAAGAGAAGGGGAGCGGGAGATCTAGGCTTCCGGTTATGGAAGGAGTAAGTCATGGGGATGAAAAGTACAGCATAAATAAACAGTCAATGCTACTGTAATAGCCTCGTGTGGCATCACATGGTAGCTATACTTGTGATAAGCATACATCACATGTAGAGAAGTTCGACCACTATGCTGCACGCCTGACACTAACATAACATTGTGTCACCTACATCCAAATAAATATGGTTTTAAAAAAGGGTAAGCTTTATCAGAATGTTAATTACATACCATATAATCAGCACATTTAAAGTGTACAAGTCAATGGATTTTACTACATTCACGGGCTTCTGCAGCCAACACCACAGGCAATTTCAGAATATTTCACCACCTCAATAGAAGCCCTGTATCCTCTTGCCATCATGTCCCCCACATCACACAATCTCTCTTTTCCTCTCCAGCCCTAAACATTCACTAATTTACCTGACGTCTCCATAGATTTGCTGTCTTGGATATTCCATTTAAGTGGAATGAACTTCCCATATGTGAACTTTTATGACTGGCTTCTTTCACTTTGTATAAAATTACTGTCAGTGATACAGAATTACATTAATATTGGTACTATATTCCTTTTCATGGCTGAGTAATAGTCCATTCTCTGAATACATCATTTTGTTTTATCAGTTACTCATCAGTAGATGGACATTTGACTGGATTTTACCTTTTGGCTACTATGAATACTCCTGCTGTAAGCATCTTTGGGTGTGAACACCTGTTTTCATTTCTTTTGCATGTACTTGAGATTAGAATTTCTGGGCCATATGGTAACTCTATGTTTCACCATTTGAGAAATTGCCAGGCTGTTTTCCAAAGAGGATGCATCATTTTAAAATCCCACCACCAGTGTAAAAGCGTTCTAATTTTCCTACACCCTTGCCAATAGCTGTTATTATTTGACTTTTTAATTCTAGCTATCCTAGTTCAAGTGAAGTAACATCTTTGATCTGCGTTTCCCTGAAGATTAAAGATATCAAGGATCTTTTCATGTGAATATTGTCCATTTGTATATCTTCCTCACATAAAGGTCTCTTCAGATCCTTAAAATTGTTTTCTCTTATTATGGACTTGTAAGGGTTATTTGCATTCTGCACTCAAGCCCCTTTTCAGATATATGATTTGCAAACATTCTCTCACATTTGGTGGTGAGCCTTCTTACTTTACTAACAGTGCCCTTTGAAGTACAAAACTGTTTAATTTTGATGTAACCCAATGTATCTATTTTCATGGTTGTGGTTTCTGTTCTTGCTGTCATATTTAAGAATATTTTGACAAATCTGAGATCAGGAATATTAATCCGATGTTTGTTTTTTCCTAAGAATTTATAGTTTTAGTGTAGGACCCACTTTCAGGTACTTTTGCATATTGTGTTTATATCTATTTGTCTCAGCACCATTGCTGAAAGACTACTCATTCCCTATAGAATGGTCTTGGTAGCCTTGTAAAAAATCAATTGAACACATGGTTTTATTTCTAGAATCTTAACTCTATTCCATTGATTATATGTCTATATTTGTACCAATACCACAGTGTCTTGATTACTGTCGTTTTATAGTAAAATATGAAATTGGGGATTCCACATTCTCCTACTTTATTCTTTTTATTCAAGATTGATTTGGCTATTTTGTACCCCTTAAAATTCCTTATGAAATTTTATAATCGGCTTTCAGTTTATACAAAGAAGTCAACTGGAGTTTCAATAGTATTGCACTGAATCTGTATCTTAATTTGGGGAATATTGCCATCTTATGATAAGTTTTCTGTTCCGTGAGATTTTTTTCCATTTAATTTGATCTCTAGTATGATTCGGCAATGTTTTATAGTTCTCTGTGTATACATTTGCATTCTCTTAGTGAAATTTATTTCTAAGTATTTTTTTTCTTTTTAATGCTACTGTACATGGAATTATACAGTATTAAGCTTTAAGACTGTTTATATTGCATGTATGTAGAAAAGCATTTGATTATTCATATTGATCTTATATCCTGCAAACTTGAAGGGCTTGTTTATGCTTTTAATTATTTTTGCATGGACTTTATATGACAGGTCACATCATCTGCAAACAGAGATAGATTTACTTCTTCCTTTTGAAAATAAGTTTTTTTTTTCTTTCTTTCTCTTACCTAATACTCTGGAAATAAACTACAGTAAAATGTTGAATAGCAGTGATTAGAGTGGACATTTTTGTCTTATTCCTGAACTCAGAGGGAAAGCATCCTATCTTTCACAATTAAATACATGAAGCTAGCTTAGGATTTTCATAGATACCCTTCATCAGGTTGAAGGTGTTTCCTTCTACAGGCATACCTTGGAGATATTGTGGGTTCAGCTCCAGAGCACTGCGGTAAAGTAGATATTGCAATAAAGTGAGTCAAATCATTTTTTCGGTTTCCCAGTACTCGTAAAAGTTAGGTTTACACTATGCCATAATCTGTTAGGTATGCAATAGTATTGTGTCTTAAAAAACAATGTACATTTCCTATTTTAAAAGTACTTTATCGCTAAAACAAAATGCTAACTATCACCTCAACTTTAGCAAGTCATAATCTTTTTTTCTCGGGAAGGATCTCGCCTCACTGTTGATAGCTGCTGACTGATAAAGGTGGTGGTTGTTGAAGGGTGGCGTGGCTGTGATTTCTTAAAATAAGCCAACAAAATTTGCCTCATCAATTGGCTCTTCCTTTCACAAATGATATCTCTGTAGCAGGGAATACTGTTCCATCACATTTTACCCACAGTACATCTCCTTTCAAAACTGGGGTCAGATCCTCTCAAACCCTGCAGCTGCTTTATCAACTAAGTTCATGTAATACTGTAAATCCTTTGTTGTCATTTCATCAGTCTTCACAGCATCTTCACTGGGAGTAGATTCCACCTCAAGGAACCGCTTACTTTGCGCATCCCTAAGAAACAACTCCTCATCCGTAAAAGTTTGATCATGAGATTGCAGCCATTCAGACACATCTTCAGGCTCCACTTCTAGTCCTCTGGCTGTTTCCTCCATCTCTGCATTCAGAACACATTAAATATTTACCAGTTAAGTTTGCTGTATTATATGGACTGGTTTGTGGCACCCTAACCCAGTCACCATAACATCAAAGATAACTGCTCACCATCACAAATGTAATAATGAAAACGTTTGAAATGTTGTGGGAATTACCAAAATGTGACACAAAGACACGAAGTGGGCAAATGCTTTTGGGAAACGGTGTCAATAGATTTTCTCGATGCAGTAGTGCCACAAACCTTCAATTTGTTAAAAACCACAGTATTTGCAAAGTATTGGACAGAGTCCAATAAACCTTCAATTTGTTAAAAACCACAGTATTTGCAAAGTATTGGACAGAGTCCAATAAACGAGGCGTGCCTATATTCCAGTTTGTTGAGTGTTTTTGTCAAAAAGGGCACACGGTTTTGTCGAATGCCTCTTCTACACCAATTTTGTATTTCTGAGATAAATCCCACTTGGCCATTATGTATAATTCTTTTTATGTTTCTAGATTCAGTTTAATAGTATTTTATTGTGGGTTTTGGAATCCATATTCATAAAAGATACTGCTCTATGGCATCCTTTGAAGTCTTTGTCTAGTTTTTGATATTACAGTAGTGCTGGCCTCATAGAATGAGATTGAAAGTGTTCTCTCTGCTTCTATTCACAGGAGAGTTTACAATGTTGGTGTTACTTCTTCCTTAATTGATGGGGAAGCTGTCTGGATATGAGCTTTCCTTTAATGGTTACTAACTCAATCTCCTTAGTTGTTTTTAGACAATAATCAATTCAGATCATCTATATCTTCTGGAGCCATACAATTATTCATAGCATTTTTTTCATAATGCTCTTCATTTCTTTAAAGTTAGCCGTAATATATATATATATATATATATAGCCAAGCAAGCTAAAGTTTTGTGAGTTTTTCTGCTCTTGTCAGAGTCAGCTTTTGTTTTTATTGATATTCTCTATTATTTTTCTATTATCTATTCAATGTCCACTCTAATAAATTTTATTTCTTTTCTTTAGGTGACTTTTGTTTTCTTTCTCCAGGTTCCTAAGGTAAAAGGTTAGGTTATTGATGTAAGATATTTATTCTTTCTTTATGTAAGCACTAAGGTATAAATTTCCCTCTAAGCACTGCTTTAGCAGCATCCCAGAAGTTTTTGTATATTTTGATATGTTGTGTCTTCATTTTCATTCATCTCAAAAGTATTTTCGCATTTTCCTTTGATTTCTTATTTGACCTATTCATTTTTATATACGAAGTGCACTTTAATTTTTTTTTTTTTGTACTGGTTATTTATTTTTGAGAGAGAGAGAGAGTACAAGTGGGAGAAGGGCAGAGAGAAAGGGATTCAGAATCCAAAGCAGGCTCTGGGCTCTGTGCTGTCAGCAAAGAGCCTGATGTGAGGCTTGAACTCACAAACCGTGAGATCATCACCTCAGTCGAAGTCAGATGCTTAACTGACTGAACCACCCAGGTGCCCCTGAAGTACACTTTTAATTGCTTACATATTTATAAGTTTCCAACTTCTTTCTGTTTTTGATTTTTAATTTCATTCCATTGCAGTCAGATAACATATCTGGTTTTATTTCTATTGTTTTCAACTTATTGAGGTTTATTTTACAGCCCAGAAGGTGGTCTATCCTGGAAAGTGTTCCATGCGCCCTTGAGAACACTGTGCATTCTGGGATCGTTGGGTACTGTGTCCTTTATATGTCTTTTACGTTTACTTGGTTTATAGTGTTATTCAATAGTCTATTTCCTTGCTGATCATTTTCCTTGTCATTCTGTTCATTATTAAAAGTGAGATACTAAAGTCTCCAAATATGATTGTTTAATTTTCTATTTCTCCCTTCATTTCTGTCATTGTTGTTTCAATCATTCTGGTTCTCTATTAATTAGTTCCACATATGGTTGTAATTGTTGTATTTACCCCAGGGATAAACCCTATTTCACAGTGAATGATCCTTTTAATGTGCTGCTGAATTTGGTTTGCTAGTATTTTTTTCCAGTTTTCCTCAAACTGATTTCTAGTTTCATGCCACTGTGGTTAGAGAAGATACTTAGTATGATTTCAATCTTAAATTTGCTAAGACTTGTTTTGTGGCCAAAATATGGTCTATCCTAGAAAATGTTGCATGCATGCTTGAGTCATATGTGTACTCTGCTTTTGGATGGAATTCTTTGTATATGTTTGTTAGAGTCCATTTGGTCTATAGTGTTCAAATCTTGTTTCCTTATTGATTCTCTGCCTGGGTGATCCATTGTTAAGAGTGGAATATTAAGTCTCCAGCTGTTAACTGTATTACTGTTTATTTCTGTTTATATCTCTGCTAATTTTTGCTTTATATTTTTAGGTGCCTGATTTTGGCTCACAAATATTTATAATTATTGTCTTCTTGACACATTGGGAACTTTACCATTTATATAGTAGCATTCTTCGTCTCTTTTTTACCATTTTTAGTTGAAAGCATATTTTGTCTGGTATAAGTATAGTTATCCCTGCATTTTTTCCCCTTTTGGTTGCCATTTTCTTGAAATCTCTTTTTCCGTTTCTTTACTCTCTGTCTACGTGTATCTTTAAGGCTAAAGTGAGTCTCTTATGGGCAAAATATTATTGGATTCTTTTTATCTACTTAACCATTTTATGTCTTTTAATTAGCTAATTTAATCCATTTATGTCTAAAGTAATTATTTTTTTTTAATTTTTTTTCAACGTTTTTTATTTATTTTTGGGACAGAGAGAGACAGAGCATGAACGGGGGAGGGGCAAAGAGAGAGGGAGACACAGAATTGGAAACAGGCTCCAGGCTCCGAGCCATCAGCCCGGAGCCTGACGAGGGGCTCGAATTCACAGACCGCGAGATTGTGACCTGGCTGAAGTCGGACGCTTAACCGACTGCGCCACCCAGGCGCCCCTAAAGTAATTATTGATAGGTAAGGACTTACTATTGTCATTTTGTTGTTTCCTGGTTGTTTTGTAGATTCATTGTTCTTCGCTTTTTAACCTGCTGTCATTTTTAGTGTTTTGATGTCTTTGATATCAGTAGACTTCAAGTTCTTTATTATGTCTGTTTGTGTAATTGCTACAGGATTTTCCGTTGTGATGTTACCATAAGACCTACATAAAATATCTTGAACTTATACCATCTTATTTCATACTAATAACAATGTAACTTCAATTAATGCATAACCTTTAGACTTTTACTTCTCTTCCTCACATTTTAGTTATTGGTATTACATGTTTGCTTTTTTTATACATTCTATAACTAATAGATTATTGCAGCTAGGGTTATTTTTGTTACATTCTTTTTAAAAAATCTTTCAACTAGATTTTTAAGTGAATTATGCACCATTATATTGAAGATCTAACTATGACCATATACTTATCATTACCCAGTGAGATTTATATTCCTTTCTAGGGTTTTATAATGTTAATTAGCATTCTTTCACTTCTATTTAAAGAACTTCTTTAGCATTTCTTGTAAGGATGGTCTGGTACCAAGAAACTCCCTCAACTTTAGTTTGAGATCTCCCTCCTTCATTTCTGAAAGGGCAGTTTCACTGTGTATAAATTTTTTGATTGACAGCTATTTTCTTTCAATATTTTGAATATGTCATTTCATTCCATTCTAACCTGAAAATTTTCTGTTGAGAAAACTGCCAGTGTTCTTATGTAGGTTCCCTTTTATGTAACTTCTCTTTTTTTCTCTTGCTGCTCCTTACAATTCTTTGTCTGTGACTTTTGGCAATTTAAGTGTATTGTGTCTTGGTGTTGCTCTATTCATTTCAACCTATTTAGGGCCTTTTAGGTCTCATGGACGTGGATACACATTTCTCTATCCAGGCTTAAGATATTTTCAGCTGTTATGGCTTTAAATGTACTTTGGTCACTTTCTTTTTTCCTACTCTTTTTGAAATTCACATAATGCATTTTTTTTTTTACTATGTCTCATAATTCCTATAGGCATTCTTCGCTCTTTTCTCTCTTTGTTTCTCTTTACTCCTCTGATGTGGTAATTTACAATGCCCTCTGATCCGGGTCACTGATTCTTTCTTCCAAACGGTCAAATCTACTTTTGGAACTATATTCAGTTATTCATTTCAGTAGTGTATTTTTTTAATTCTAGATTTATGGATTTTTGTTGTTTGTTTGGATAGTTGCTATTTCCTTGTCAAACTTCTTGTTTTGTTCATGAATCATTTACCTAATTTTGCTTGGGGAAAATGTGCTTTCTTGTAGCTCACTAAACTAAGGGGCTTATCCCTGAATGCTTTGTCTGACAGTTCATAGATCTCTATTTCTTAGGGTCGGTTATTGAAGCTTTATTAGTTTTCTTCGATTGTCCCATATTTACCTGATGATTCATGACCCTTGATTTCTTATGTTGATATCTGCATATTTGAGTAATTGTGCTCCTCTTCCAGACTTTATAGATTTGTTCTGGCAGAGACCATTCTTCACCCAAACACTCAACTCAGTTTGGGTTTCTGGGTGTGTCTGATGGTAATGTCCTTGGGCAGGTAAGACTTGCTAGTATGGTCTATTTTGGGGCAAGACGAACGTTTGAGCTCTGAGGATGGGCATGGGCTGGGGGGGAGGATGTGCCTCTGCTGAGAACAGTTGGATAGAAATTCTGTCTTGGTTCTCTAACCAAGTAAGGCTGTGGGATGGGCTCTGTGGCTGTCTGGTTTCTCTGGCCAGGCTTACTATGTGGTTGAGACTGCATAACATATTAGTAACAGACAGGGGTATGAATTAGCTTCCCTGCCTTAGCAGGGAAGCAAGACAGGATCCATGACCTGCATAGCTCTTTGTTTGGGTACCTGAATCAGGCCAGAGTATTCATTGAATTCCCTGGTCAGGTGAGGCCACAAGACTTGTTCTGTAATGGGGGAAGCCAAGGGCTGTGATCGCTGTTCAAGTGCCACTGTCTGTAGGGCTGTTGAATTGGCTGTGTGCTCTGGTTATGTTCCTTGGCCTTGGGCTGAAGGCTATACTCAGCAATGAATGAGGCTATGAATTAGATTTCCTTCTTGGCAGCAGCAAGGGAAACAGCTCTAACATCAGTAAACCTCTTTGTTGTTTTAAGCCAACATGCACCCCAAGTTTCATAGCCAAATGGGGCCACTGGATTTGTTTTGCAAATTATTGGTTCTGTCTGCTTTTCTCTAGAATTGTGCATTGTTGGGCTGTACTGCTTCTAGGAGTTCTACTAGCCTTTCTGGTCAGATGGAACTGGAAAACATCTCCACAATGGGTGGGGCTATGTCTAGACTCCCTTGCTTGAAAAGAAGGACAGGGGCCACTCCAGGTTACTTTCAATTTCCCAAACAGGCTCTCCTCTTGGAAAGGCCTGATGACCACCCTTAGCCTTGCCTATGAATTAATCTCTATACCTGTGCATAGCACAGGACGCCTCCATGCCAAGGTTTTGCTCTATGAGTGATCACCTTTTCCCATCAGCCTCTGGGCTCTAGGGCTGCTCACTCCGCTTCCAGAGGTTGTCTTCATTCCTCCTGATCAGATGGGGCTGGAAGACACTCTCCCTAGCAGGTAGGGCCATGACTCCATTCCTTGCCTGAGCATGGGAAATGGGGCTCTGGTGCTGGCAAACCTCCTTGTCTGAGGATTAGGAAGATCTGTACCTCACCGAGTTCCCTGGTCAGAATGCGTCCTCAACTTGGTTCTGTAGATAAGCCAAGCCTCTGGCTGGGATGACTCCTTAGGCTCTGCAGATGGGAACTCAGCTCACCAAGATCCATGTGTTTGTTGGTTGTCGGTTGTTGCAAGTCTCTTACCTTTATCACAGGCAGATACTCAGTGGTTGAGCCCTACTGGTTTTCCTGCCATCCCTGTGGGGTGAGATCAGAACAGGTGCTCCTACAAATTGACCCCATTGTTGGAGGAGGGGGCTAATTGTCCCTTATGGGCAATCTTTTCGCCTGGAGGACACAGAGGCTCAGGGGAGAACGCTCTGTGTGGTTGTGGACTATCTTGGGGGAGACGCAAGGCAGTCAGCATGAAGCCGTTTCTTACCCTTCCAGTCTATTTGGGCTCTGAGGTGCAGGGGCTCCATCATCCTCACCCACTGATGCTAGGATTCTCTTAGTGATGTCTTGCTCATAAATAGGTGATAGTTATTCTTCTTGTGAGAGGGAGTGAAGTAAGGAACAACCTGTGTCACCATTTTAGTGACCTTGCTCTACAGTTCACGGCATTTTAGGTCAAAATGGTGTTCTAGGAACGAGTCATTGGCTCTGAAGATGCTAATTATGATGTAAAGAGAGGATTCATGGCACATTCTAATTCAGACTTTTCAGGAGTTGACTGTGTGCTGGTACCACATTGATCGTTCTGCTTAGTCAAAGGCATAACAGGTGATCAAATAATCATGTCAGCGGCATGCTGGTTCCATCTCTGAACTAGGCAAGATATCTGGTTTTTAAATTCCTCTCTAACATTTTTCACATGTGGAAATCGCTGAACCTTGCTGAACTTTAATTTCTTCATTAGCCAATGTACCTCTTATCTCCTAAGGGACTTTGTAAGAAAGAAAGTAGACAAAGAATGTTAACGCATTGCAAAATGATAAAGGGTGAGGTGGAAATGCCCATTAAAGGAAAGGCTGAGATCAACCTTTGGCTTCTAACTTTCAAGCTACAAAAGCTCAGACAAGTTGCTTTGAGTTTCATTTTCTTTTTTGAAAATAGGATTATAAAAATAATCTTTAAAGGTTGTCTTATTGAGCCTATGCAGTGTACCCGTAGAAGATAATATCTAAATTTGAGGTATCCTTGTTATTAAAATTGCTATAAATGCATGGCATTTCTTAGATGTTATGGAATCCTAAGACAGTTAAACACATTATTATCACAAGGAAAAAAATGCGCTAAAGGATTAAGCAAAAAAGAAAAAAAAAAAAGACACATTAAAATACCATTTTTTAAAGCAAAAGTCCACACTTGGCATTTGTGCCTTTTTCTTAATTAAAAATGTTATGTACATGTGCTTAAGGAGTACATTGAAATAAAGAATTTAAAAATAACTTAAAAAAAAAAAGATTAGAATAGGGGTGGCTGGGGGGCTCAGTGGGTTTAGTGAGTAACTCTTGGTTTCGGCTCAGGTCATGGTCTCATGGTTCACGGGTTCGAGCCCTGTGTCGGGTTCTGCACAGACAGCACAGTGCCTGTTTGGGATTCTTTCTCTCCCTCCCTATCTGCCCCTGCCCTGCTTGTATGCACACACACTCTCTCTTTCTGAATTCTCTGAACAATAAATAAATAAATAAACATTTTAAAAAAGAGACTAGAATATATTCTGTTTTAAAAATACATATTTTCAAAGAGATATCAGTTAGAAATTATGGCATCAATTGCTACAAAAATGAGGTTTTCCTACCAGGTAAGCAAAGAAAAAGATATTGATGACTTCCTGAGATGATCCAGGCAAGGTGCTATGAAGACAAAATAACCAGTTTTCAGCTACTTTAGTAATTGGAAACACTAAGAATGTTAATAATTTGGCCTTATTTAAGGATGCCTATGAAGACCATAATATAAAATGGTGGTATCCACTGTTCGTTTAGTTAGAAAATCTCTCTATGCACCCTAGTATCCACGCGAATGAGTGCGTTTTTCCCCTACCGTGTCTTGAAGCTTGAACTCCTAAACGACTATGTCAGAGCGTCTTCTACACGCCCCCAACCGCACCCCCAAAGCTCTAGAAGAGAGATGATTTTTTCTCTGGCGGTACACCGTGTACAGATACATTTGGCGTGGCCCAAAATCAGGCAGAAAAATGTTAAACCCCTCTCATCCTCAGGTACCTGCTAAGAAGGGATTGTGTGACCGGCTTGTGAGAACCAGGGTGTAGGAAAGGACTTTACACTAAACTGTGCTTTTTAAGGAGCGTAGATGACATTTCAGGGTTCGGTATCTACAGGGAGCCAGTTCCCAAATGACATCAGTAGGAGGCAGCAGAGCACAGTGCTGAGAACACGCACAGGGGCGCTGCTCTGCCTGGGCAGGAGCCCCGCTCTTCATGCTGCTGAGACTTTGGACGGAGAATTTATACCCTCTGTGCCTAGATTTCTTGCGCTATCAAACAGATTAGTAAAAGTACAGGGGCACCTGGGAGGCTCAGTCAGTTAAGCGTCTGACTTCAGCTTAGGTCATGGAGTCACATCTCCTGGGTTCAAGCCCCACTTGGGGCTCCGTGGTGACAGCTGGAACCTTGAACCTGCTTCGGATTCTGTGTCTCCGTCTCTCTCTGCCCCTCCCCGCCCCCCCCCCAATAAATAAACACTAAAAGTACTATTTCCTAGAATTGTGGGTATTAAATTAGTTAACATATTCAAAGTACTTAGAATCTTACCTCACAGACCTGAATCTTACCTGCTATGTAATGAACAAACCAACGAAGGAAGTACAGGTAGTTTTTTGAGCAAAGGTTATTGTTTTTAAACTAGGCCACACAAGTATTTGTTGAATAACGATTGTGAACAATTCATTTAACTTGACAACTATTTATTGAACATCATTTATCATATTAACAGTTATTCATATTAATCAGAACCCTAATTATTATTATAGGATGAGGAGACACTGACTCCAGCCCCAGGGAATTTACAACTACAGGTTGAATTTGCCACTAAAGGTTGAATTTGCCACTTCAAGATTCAACGTGAACAGCTGTTCACGACTGGAGGACCAATGCTTATTTGTAAAGATCATTTTACTTCATCCTGCAATCAAAGAGAAGGGAATTTTTGTTTCCTTTTGAATCCCATTCACATATCTTTATGTAAATATGCTTTTCATGGTATCCTTCAGTCTTTCATCTGATGTTTCACACCTACTAATTCTTTTTTTTTTCCTGAGTGTTCTTTTTTCTTTTACAAGATGGACAAGAGATTGTTTTCAATGTAGGCTGTATAAGATATTTTCTGCCTAGGGGATATTTACATTCCATAGCATAAATTTCTGGTATAGCTGAATAAGCATGGGAATTCCTGGCTGCTTTCCTATGTACTGGAAGAGACACTGTGTATATGTCTTTGCTCCTTGAGAGAAACCTAACCGCCAAGCAGCAATATACTGTTCTAGCTCTAGGCCGCTGTGTCCCACAAATGGGTTTGTGCAGTGTCAAATCCGAAGAGTGTCACGCACACAAATGTCCGCGGTCTCCTCGACAGTAGCAAAACCCATTCATGATTGAATCCAAAAAAAGGCCAAAATTGGCCTGGAGGCCCAAAAGCGGCACTCTGGACTCAGCAGTAAGCACAGTCAGCGCAGTTAATTTTTCTCCTGTACGCACAATTTAAGTCATGCACACACATGTGTACACAATAAGTAATCCTAGAAGTGAGGGCCGCGGGGAGTAAAATAGTAACAACAGCTATTAGTTATTGAGCAGCTAAGAGAGTCAGATACTGAACTAAGTCGTTCCTCGCCGGTAGATCACTCATAACTTACCTGTATTAACATCTCCTCTATTACACATAAAGACACTAAGATTCAGGAGAGTAGGAAATCTCTCCAGAGCTCCCTGGTAAGCCCCAGGAATAGGTTATAAACCCTGGTCCTACCTAACCTAAAGCCT
Organism: Panthera uncia; assembly: GCF_023721935.1. Classification (NCBI taxonomy): domain Eukaryota; kingdom Metazoa; phylum Chordata; class Mammalia; order Carnivora; family Felidae; genus Panthera; species Panthera uncia. The sequence continues at coordinate 80,050,123 of NC_064812.1, forward strand.
ACACTGTGAAATACTACACTGCTCCATAGCACACAGGAGCTAACAAATTGATTATCATTCTCCATGATATCATGGCTCTCTCTTTTTTAGCCCTGGGCTCCTTAGACCTGACCTATATTCTAGGTATCCAAAGACTCAGTAGTAAACTACCTGCTTCATGCTATCCCCACATATAGCACAATTTTGAGTATATTTTCATGCTAATTCATATATGATTGCTACAACTAATGCTATGATAATATAAATAATGTGTATATATATAATTATTCAATTACTGAGTGAAAGGATGTTAATGGTAAAATCCGGAAGACTCAGACAACAGACCTAGAAAGTTAAGAGCCAAGGAAGACATATGGTACTAAATAAGAAAAAGTTATGTTTACATCAAAAATTCTTTTTACCATGCATAGCATTTTTCCAAGGAATAAATCAATAGGAAATGCTCTAAGATAAATATTTTGAAAAGGTATTTAAGTGTCCACTCCCTAACCAAACCTGACAGGATATATCGTTTTCCACCTGCAGTTTTATGAGACTGCACCTTCCTCCGGGAGTATGATGGGAAGGAATAAAGCATTGTTGTCTCACTTGCTTCATTTGGAATGTCTTTGAGTGATGTTGCAAGTTCAGATTTCTGGGTTTTGAATCTTAATCTTCTTTTCTATCCCTTTTGACAGTGTCCTTTACTGAGTGATGTCTCAACATCAACCTTTCCCGAAATGTCTGATGTAGGTTGTGAAAAGCTCGCCGCCTGTCAGGCAAGGCGGCCTGTGAAAATAACCAGGAAGATGTAGCAAATGGACTGTCTGCTGCAATTTACAAGGATGCAATTAAGGAGATTATAGAACCTGCCCAAGATCACACACACGCACAGTAAGTTAGGATGCTGACAAGACGGTCTGAGAGTAGCGCTTTATGCTCCAAGTTGAGATATTACACAGTCTCTCTGGCGACCCGTTTCTGTGTTTCCATCTTTAATATTGTACCCATTTCTTTATTCCAAATTTTAACTCATATAAATTCTTTACATCGTATGTACTGAGGATGACTATACACAAAATCTAAAATACACACTAAACATTCACATACGACACGTAAATGCATAATTCAATTAAAGACAAATTTGGCAAACTTGATGAATCTGGTACTGGCCCTGATCCACCCACGTCAGCCAGCCTTCACCGTTTCCATGAGTGGAGACCCCGTCTCCAGTCCTTTACCCTGTGTGTCTTTACTTGGAAGCATTCCTTTTTGGCTACAGCATTCTACCTAAGCGCCTCCCAGGAGCAGTCCTCTAGCGTGCATCTTCAGAGCTGATGGATGAACAGCCTGACCCCTTTACTTCCCGGACTGTGGAGAGTGTGTCTGAGGTACACAGTCTTTGTCACATGCCGCAGAACCCCCTTACTCTGGGCTCAGTCACCCGCTATTGCTTCCTATTCTTCTCTATCTAATTCACCCCTTCCCCTGGAAAAGACTCATGGGATCATCTCTGAAATAAATGCTGTGCATCCAAATCCTTGTCTCAGGATCTTCCCAGGAAACTCAAACTATGCTATGGAATGAAAATATACAATCTAACTCTGTTATACATATACGAGTCACACTTTAAATCAAAAGATAAAGTTTTGAGAATGCAATACTTAAAATACAGCAAAAGCACCAAAAAATAGCCTCTGTCATTATACCGATATGAAACAAAATGTACTTTAAGGTAAGAGAATTTTTCTGGAGATAAATAAGGACCTTTCTAAACAATAAAGATTCCAATTCACTAAAAAGCTGTATGATTCTTAATCTCTGTAACATAACTTCAGAAAAATAGATATAATAATTCTAAATCTGTCTAATTTAGTTTCAAAATAGATAAGGCAAAAAATGAGAGAATTAAATGGAGAGAAGAAAAGTCCATAATCATTGTGGGAGATGTTAAAATGTTTCAAAATAATTGAGAAAATCTAAGTGGACAGGAAAACCAGTGTTCACTGATATAAAAAAATCTGAGTAACACATTAAGAAATTGTGTAACGTAGCTATGAATACATAATTAAGAAACGACCTCATTTACATATATAGAACACAACATTGAAGAATGAAGAATTTATAGTTCTTTGAGGTACATATTGAACAATAATAAAAATGACCATATGCTGGGCCATAAAGAGAGCCTCAATAAATTTCAAAGGATTGACTTTATTCAGAGTATGTCCTCTGACTAGAGTGGCATTAAGGTAGAAATTAATAACCAAGAGAAAAGTGTAAAGATTCCATAGTTCTTAAGTATAAAATGACACATTTCTAAATAATTTATAATATTTGTAAAACACACAGAAAGTAGAAATATTTTGAACTAAATTATAATAAGAGCACAACATATCAAAACATGTTGGATGCATCTAAAACAATGCTGTAGTGAAAAATTTGTAATACTAAGTGCATATATTGAGAAGAAAACCTGAAAATCAATAAGATAAATCTTCATATCAAAATGATAGAAAAAGAACAAATTTAACACAAAGTTGAAAAAGATGGTAAGAAGACAAGGTTTATGTAGTAGGAAACAAACACGTATTAGGAAAAAAACAAAATCCAAAAGTTGATTATTTGTAAAATTAATAAAATTTATAAATTTATAGCAAAACTGATAAAAAAAGTGGGATAGAAAACTTTATTGATATAAGAATTGGAAAAGCAGATATCACTGCAGAACTACTGACATTCAGAAACATACTAAAATAATATCATGCTAAATCAATGCCAATAATTTGACAATTGGCATGCAATGAAAAATCATAATTTCCCGAAATGACAGAAGAAGCAGCATAAAATCTGAATATATCTGTTATAAATCATTCTTGTAAATCCTTCCTCAGGATTCAACCTTGGTAGTTGGAGCCCTGAATTCTCTCAAATATTAAATTAGGGAATGTTTTTGACCTTATGCAAATTCCACAGGTAATAATGATAAAGGGAACACATTCCAAAAATTTTTGTGAGGTCAGCGTATGCCTAAAAAAGACAAGAAACAAAAATTTACAGATGGATCTCTGTCACAGATACAAGTATCTTAAGCCAATTAGCAAGTTAATACTCATATAAAATTATACTATATACTGATTGAACAGGTTTATTCCCCTGAAGCAAATGGTTTCAAATAAGAAAGTCAATCAATAATGACTCACCGTATTAGTAGGAAATAGAGAGAAATCACAATAATCTCAAAATCACATGATGATCTTCAATACCTGGAAACACCCATCCTCTCAGCCCGACAGGTGACTGAGTCGTCCAGAGCTCAGAACCACAATGAGTCCTCTGCTGAAACTATACCATAGTTTCTTCTCATGCACATCTGTTCATCCTTGCCCTTCGTCTCCTCGGCATTCCTTGAAACACCTCCCAGGCACTGTCCCCCATCTCAGAAGCAGCTTTCTGAGGAACCCAGACAGCTGCATCCTGATTTTATCTTTTGAATGCTTGTCTAACAGCCCAGGAAATTGAAGGACCATAACTCTATGTCCACCTGACACATTATAGCTCTTTTCCTCTCTAACCCCAGGTCACCAAGCATCCAACACTTTCTTGAGTACTGATTTAATATTCCTTTGTATTATTTTCTTCAAGTACATGGTCAAATGTGAAATATGTAAACTCTATCACAGATACATGTTACACACATTACATGTAAATTATGGATATTCACAAATATATAATTTGGCCAAATTTAATATGCAATCTTATTAATGTATCATATATTCCAGTCTACTAGTTTAGCAGCTGTGTTAGGCTTTTACATACTTATATATTATAATTTTTATTTAAAGCAAGACAAAATGAAATCTCATCCTTTCATTTGAAATTTTATTCACTGGTAATATTGACTTTTTTTGAAGGTTGATAAAATCCTTAGCAAAATATATGGTGTAAAAAAAAAAGGCTATCTAAATGTTACATCTATTTTTACTAAGTTTTTTTTGAAGAGCTTATAAATACCTAGTTTTTAATGCAGCTGCTTTTCTCAGAATTAATGATATATAACTTCCATAATAAAATTAGAAATGTTTAATAGCATGAATTTGTTTTTCATTTACATTGTTATCATTCTGAGATAATAAATATAATATTTATTAAAAATAGCTGTCATAGGACTATGCATACTTTTGGAAGCATATATCCAGTAATGTTTAAGTTCTCATAACCCTATTTACCTATGTAAATGAGGATACGAATACTCACTTTGTAGCATAGATATGGTGACTAAGTTTGCAAGGCGCCTAGTATATCTGCTCTGTAATAGAGATGCCATGACTTACATTGTAGAAAAAGGAAAAGCTCTTGGCATATTTGAGGGACGAAAGTGAAGAGACACAAGCAGACAGTATATGAAAACAATCATAAAATGACTGCCAATACAGTGGCCTAATACAGTAGTTCTGAATGAGAGGTAACGAACAACATCCGGGTAAAACGTGTAAAGCCTTCCTAAAAATGGTCCTCTGAAGGCTGTGGGACTCTGGGAAACTAGTCACATGTAAGACTTGGCAGGAGCAGGTATTAAGGACATGAACAAGAGAACTCACCGTACGGTGAGTAGGGTAGATCCCGGCTAGGCCACAGACCTGAGGGTCCAAATAGATGTGAGGGAACACACAAAAATAACAGTACGTGATTGTGGCCCAGTGAGACTGTCACGGTGGTGTGGCAGCCCCCTGAACACAAGTAGGCCCTCAGCCCTAATGGCACCTGGTGGTAATTAATTGGAGGAATAGTGTAACTACATGATTTACATAGAAATTCTAGTCAAAGAGTACCTGAAGGGGAAAGATTCATTTCTCAACATTGGGTTCATAATATAATATCAAGGAGAATATGTAACAGTGAATAATAATTAATTCAAATGCAATTCATTTAAGAATCCCTATTTTGTGGTGACAAACCACTCAGAAAATGGCAGTACAAAACCAAATTTGAAATAACCCTACTTTCAGTGGGTGATGGGCATTGAGGAGGGCACCTGTTGGGATGAGCACTGGGTGTTGTATGGAAACCAATTTGACAATGAATTTCATATTAAAAAAAAAAGTGTACTCTCCAAAAATAAATAAGACAAACTCATTCCCATAGACTTACAAAGTATCTTTCTCTGAATCATATATTAACCTTCACTTCTATTATTTTGTATTATCCATTTATTTAAAATCAGTACATAGTTTTGAGGAGCTATATGGAGTCATGCAACAGTAAACTAAAGAAAAACAATTCCCATGTGGGTATGTGGGCTTTAGAATGGGATGATTGGAGCACATTTTATAGCTTGTACCTGGGAAAATTCTCATGGTAACAAGAAGTTGACTATAGGGAGAAAGGAGAAGATACAAATAACTTGGGTAGCATAGATACAATGTGGGGGGCATTAGAGTCAAAAGCAGCTGTGGAAGAATTAGCCTTAAAGTGGAGAAGAGCATCTCTTCCAAGGACTAGTGGAAAAGAGGCCAGGAGCACAGAAGTCTAGAGCTCTCATAAGTGAATGATTTTGAGAGTGTCTGTTCCTGATAGTCTTATCTATGAGCTTTGCACAAATTAGATGTTAGTAGACATCTGAATAAGTGAAAAAAAATAAGTTTTAAAATTAAATTATGCACATAAAATGCACTTATAACAGTGACCCTCTGAAAGCACATAAAAGATTAGCAAAGTCATTTATAATATATGAAGAATATCTAAGTTTAAATGATTCATAATTAAAGGACAAAATCTATAAAAAATACAACATATATGATGAAATTTCAATCGGTGTCTGATTCATAAAACTCCTGGAAATGTTATGCCATTGCAATGAATCCCAAACTGTTCTGACAATGCAGGAATGTTAAACCTTCCAGTTATTCTTAAACCATGATAGGTGATTCATTAGGAACATTGTACTTTGTTCAGTCCCATTCAGATCATGGAAAGGAAAGTCCATGTTGCAGCTGAGCTAGAAGACATGACCATTGGCAGCACATTCCAATGACTTGTAAGTAGCAGAGACACATATTCTGAAATTTCTGGCTCTTTCTAATGCCTGCGGATTGTCACGGCACACCAAACTGAATGTAGGTCAATTGAACTGATGTTCAATTGAATTTGGCTGGTGGAAGGGGAGATGGAGTTATGGGGGGGTATAGGGTGGGTCAGACATTCACGCTTTGGCCACTGGATGAGAGAGAGCAAGGGAAATCCCCTGGGCTCAGAGGGTCATAAGCAAAAATAAAACACGATTAACTGTGTAATTCTGAAGTCACTTTGTACTTGCAGACACATAGGTGATGGAGATACATGGGTGCAGTTTGACTCCCAGCTCCTACTAACGCTTAGCTCATGATATTGGCCAAATCAGTCAGCTTTTCCAAGCTTCCACTCACCTTTTTGCAAAATAAAGATTGATGGAGCCTCTTGCAAGACTAATAAAAATGTTATAAATAATATATTTAAAGCACTTACACACAGCATGAAATACGGTATAAGTTTGTAAATCATAGATCCCGTTAGAAGTCGTAGCATTAATAACCTAATTCTTTCAACCCATGATGAAGCAGATATAAAGATTTATTCCTAGCAACGTTAGCTGCCCTTTGCTATGGAAGATTCCTGCTCAGTCACCAATATCACTTCCTAGTCAGCTTTCATTTTGAAATCTGAAGTTCTTTATATTTAAAGTCGAAAACAAACTGAAATACGCCACAGTGTCTTCCCTGGGTGTCACGCTCCGATGTGTGAACACCAGATGCACTACCTTCCCTAGAACAATATAATTACTGTTATGTAATTATACTGCAATACTGTTAGAGAATATAGTAATACATAATAATTTTAGGAGGGTGATTTCAGCCTCATATACTATGTGACTGGAAGTAATTGCTGCTGTCTAAGAGTTCAGCCCCTGGTTAGGCAGCCTTTTTATCATATAGGAATGTGCTGGTAAAATGCAGGTTAGCATGAAATATACGGATGGAGGGTCCCATTTCCAACAAATATTAGCATGGATATAGTTTCCGTCTTGTAGAATTTCCCTTTTAAATAATCCAAAATGCAGAGGAGATAATATCAGTCATGCTCTATTTAGGGTAAAATTTTATAACACAAAAACTTAAAGTTCTCAACACCACTTTATCTCAAGTCATCTTTAAAACCAAACAAGATCAGCTATTTTCCTCTGCATTGTACCTACAGCTTTGAAAAACATCCATACATTCAAATATTTTAAAATTTACGTATCAGAGTACAGTTGAAAGAAAAGACAAATCAGTAAATAGAACAAAATAGAGGTCCAGAAAGAGACCCTCAAAAATATAGCTGGCAAGTCTTTGAGAAAGTGCAAAGGCGATACAGTGGAGCAAAGATAATCTTTTCAACAGATGATTCTGGAACAACTGGATATCCACACACACAAAGACAGATCTAGACGTATCTCACAAAAATTTAACAAACCTTGACTCAAAATGGATCATAGCCCCAAGTGTGAAACACAAATCTATACAAGTCCTAGAACACAACACTAGAGAAAATGTAGATGACCTTGTGTATGTTGATATCATTTTAGAAAGCACATCAAAGGCATAATTCATGCCAGAAATAATAAGATGGACTTCATAAAAATTAAAAGCTTCTGCTCTGTGAAAGACGATATCAAGAGAATGAGAAGATGAGCCACAGCCTGGGAGAAATATTTGCAAAAGATATCTGACAAGAGACTGTTTTCTAACATATACAAAGAACTCTTAAGAAAGCAAACAATTTGATTTTTAAAAATGAGCCAGAGACTAACAGACGCTTTGCCAAAGAAGAGATACAGATGGGAAATAAGCACATTAAAAGATGCTCTACATCATATGTCATCAGGGGATTGCGAATTAAAACAATGAGATACCACCACACACGTATTAGAATGAACAAAATCCAAAACACTGATAATATCAAATGCTGGTGAAGATGTGAAGTAACAGGAACTTTAGTTCATTGCTGGTGGAAACACAAATTGTTCAACCATTTTTGAAGACGGTTTGACTGTTTCTTAGAAAAGTAAACACATCCTCACCATATGATCCAGGAGTAACGTTCTTTGGTCTTTACCAGACGAATTGTAAACCTATGTCCACACAAAAACCTGCACATGGGTGTTTATAGCAGTTTTATTCACAATCGCCAAAACTCTGAAGCAACCAAGATGGTCTTCAGTAGAAGAATGAATAAATTAATTGTGGTACACTCAGGCAATGGAATATTATTCAACACTAAAATGAAATAAACTATCAAGCCATGAAAAAACATGGAGCTACCTTAAATGCACATTACTGCATGAATGAATCCAATCTGAAAAGATTGTCTGATTCCAATATATGAAATAATGTGTGATTCCAACCGTATGGTATTCTGGAAAAGGCAAAACACTGGAGACTGTAAAAGATTTGTGGTTACCACTTTAATAACTGTGGCAATGATAAGCATTAAACCATCTAATTCTTTTATTATTGTTTGTTATTGTTCTGTTTTATTATCCTTAACCTCTCTCAGGTTCCTACCTACCAGTATTGCAATTTCAGAAACAAGAACAACTTTATTCTAAATTTTTTATGGTTTTTTATTTATTCTTGAGAGAGAGAGAGACCGAGCATGAGAGGGGGAGGAGCAAAACAAGAGAAAGAGACAGAATCTGAAGCAGGCTCCAGGCTCTGAGCCATCAGCACAGAGCCCAATGCAGGGCCCAAACTCACAGACCGTGAGATCATGACCTGAGCCCAAGTCGGATGTTCAACCGAGTGAGCCACCCAGGCGCCCCAAGAATAACCTTATTCTAAATAGAAGACTATCACAGCTTTGCAAAGAATACCAGCATGTAATGTCTCTTGAGTGAAGAAGACAAATGACCTTTCCTTTGGGGAATTCTGCTGGAAAATGTATTAGCTTGCTTGTCAGTCCTTGTGCCAACAATAACTATGCCCCTCTCAGTCAGTATGAAATGTGTATTTGCATCATGACCCATGCCCAGGATAACAATTAATTATTTGCCTAGGAAATGAAATTAGAACTAAGAGATTCCATATGCACTTGAGCTGTCTCCTTACTGGACACATGACCAACTTCATCCCTGTCAGCTGTGTGGTGGGCAAAGTAATCATCCACAGAAAGTGGACAGGACAGATGGAGACAGGTCCTTGACTCATGATCTCCCACTTCTAGCTCTTTTCTGAGATTTGGCTGCATTCACTAACTCATCCTTTATTTTTATAATAAAGTTCCTGGTTTTGATTTTGCTAGTTCAACTTGGTTTTTGTCATTTATACTGAGAGTGTTCTAATCAAGTCAAAAGATGGTCACTTTAAGAGCACAGAAGAGACCAAGGTTAATTCTCCTAAAAAGAATGGTCTAGAATTTGAAATTGGGCAAGACATTGAAATTGGATATTAATGGGCTGAGATGGAAACATTGTGAGAATGGGAACAGAGTCTATGTAGGCAGAGGAGGGGGGAACTATGAGAGCTCGGGGGGAGCAGTGATTAGTCAAAGATGGGAGGTATATTTTATGGAGGAAAATGAGAAAAAGAATGTTGAAGCCAAACATCAAAAGATCAAAAGTTTAGTAAAATAAACTTTTATTCTGTTATCCATGGGGATGCACCAAGGTTTGTGGTCATAGCCAGAAAAAAAAATTCCCTTTCAAAATTTTGCACTAATTATTTACTTTCACATTATTCCACCCCATCATTGCCCCTATGCTTTTTTTTTTTTTTAAATCATTCTCCATGACTTGGATCTTGGAACTTGAATATAATTCAGAACTACTTTGGAAATCCAAATTGGGGCATAGATTTTACAACCATAATCCCACCTTTATATTTCAGTGTGAGAGCAAGGTGCCCATTAAGAGCGACTGGACTGTTGGAACTTTCCTCTCTAGTCACCCTATTTTACAAACAACAAACTGCATTTTAGAATAGAATAGTCACTCATCCAAGGCCTTTCAGCAAGAAAGTTATAGAGCCTGGAGACAGACCCACTCTTCTAATATTACCAGGAGTTAAGGAAAAGGCTCCACAGAGAGCTAGGGTTTGTTCAGGCCCTGAAAAGAAAAGTTGGTCACACAGGTTGCGAGAAGGATGTAGATGGCACGTTGGGCAGTAGGGCAGGAATAACAGTCTTTACCACTTACCAGCTATGTTGCTTGGGAAAGGCCGAATAATCTGGCTGAGCCTGGTCTCCTTATCCATAAAATAGAACCTCTCCTCTCTGTTGATGGGGTTGAGTGCTTGACGGGATTAAATGACCTCATTAAGGAAAAGCATTAAATGGCCAAAATCCCCACAGGAAGATAACCCAAAGGAATCTATTGGACAATAGAATCTGTTATTATGGAAGAAGGTTGGTGCACAGAGAAATAAGCTTGGAAAATCTTCTGGGGCCAGTGTCTCGGGATATTTACTTTCTTATGAGAGCCAGGGTAAGATGAGCCATTTCAGGATCTGTGTTCACACCTGGCAAGAGCTCTGGAAAGCTTGTTAGCACTGCCTCAGCCCACAGGAGGCTCTCCTCGTACTGGACTCCTGCCTGCATTTTACATAATGATGCCGGCTTTGATCACAATTGTTCTCTAATTACTTCACTTTGGCTTTTGAAAATCTTCTCCTGACTCAGATTATAAACACTTAGATCCTGCTGTAGTATGTTTCATCCACTCCAGATTAGCAAATATGTACATTAAACTGAGCACACTTTGGGGAGGTACAAGGTGTTAGTAAGTGTACAATTTGAGATTAGTAGGTTCTGCCTGCATCTCTGGAATCGGAATCACGGTATTACCATAGCCCATTTGGTTATCAAGCAGACTGGCTAAGTATTCTAGGAAGATTAAAGGAATAAGCAGGCTTATTTAGGTCAGGGAGTAATCAGCTCCTAAGTGGTTTCTTAACAGTTTATATAAGTTCACATGACACTCTAAGGTCCAATTGACTGTCGCAAGGTATAAGCTCTGGAAAGATGTAGGTCAGAACGCCAGAGTGTGTTTAGCTTATCTTGAAAATTTCTATATATCTTCTACTTTAAAAAGAGAAAACTTGCAGCTCAGCCTCCCTTGGTTTATTCTGAATGTTCCGGAAATGGCTTTTAGTGTTCCTGTGGCTGTATGTTCTCTCCAATGTAGATATTTGTAGAAAAGGTATTATAAAAATCATAGAGGCATGCCTGGGTGGGTCAGTCGGTTGAGTGTCTGACTTTGGCTCAGGTCATGATCTCACAGCTCATAGTTCCAGCCCCAAGTCAGACTCTGTGCTGGCAGCTCAGAGCCCGGAGCCTGCTTCGGATTCTGTGTCTCCCTCTCTCTCTGCCCCTGACCCACTCACATTCTCTGTCTCTCTCAAAAAGAAATACACATTACAAAAATTTAAAAGGCATAGAAATAAAGGTTCTTAATCAGTAACAGAGTTTATCCTTTGCTGTAAGGCATAAATGTACCACACATGTCTAGGAAGGAAAGGCTGCAACCCATTCTGTTCTTCCTCGTTTCTCACTTCTTGAGAAGCACCTTCCCCAACAATGAAGGGAGATGAACTGTTCCCAAATGCTCCCCACCCCAAGTGTTCCTGCCACTCAACAACATCACTTCCGGAGGGGAGGAGCCAAGGTGGCGGAACAGCAGAGAAGCTTTTTGTGTGTCTCGTGTCCAAAAATACAGCCAGACCAACACTGAACCATCCTACACACCTAGAAAACTGATTGGAGGATGAACCCAACAAGCTGCACAACCTGAACCACAGAATTCAGCAGGTAAGTGGCGCGGAGAGCTGAACCTGGGGAGCAAGAAGCCCCAAAAGGTAGGGAACCACTTTTGCAGGCGGAGAGAGAAGACTGAGATAGGGGAGGGAGGGAGAATACGGGAAAAGCACCCCTCCCCAAAAGCAGCTGGAGAGAAAGTGGAAAACTGGAAACCGCCGCAGGGGCTAAATGAAAAAGGGAGAGAGGAGAAAGGAGAGGGTTTCAATTCCATTAAGACTATAAACAAGGGGAGCGCAAAGGCTGCAACTCTCCAGCTCCCTACTGGCGGTGCTCTGGTGGGAAGGGCGAATCCCCAGGAGGAGAGTGGGGTCTGGTAGGTTCTTGGGTCACACGGGGAAAAGCGGCTCCATGGCTGGAAGGACATTTGGTAGAGAAGGTTGAAGCCACCTGGTCCCGGCAGACCCCGGAAGGCGGCCACATCCGCGGGTGCTGGAACCAGGTCGTTAAGGGGGAAGCCCGGTGCCAGACGTGTGTTGTGAGTTTCCATAATCCCTGAGATGCTGCTGCTACACTGTCTCGCGACCTTTTTCTGGGGCGGGCCGGCATCCGGCCGCAGTCTCGGGGCACGGCAGCAGCAGGGTCCCTCAGGCGTTCCTGGCTGCGGCCGACATTTGGCCATTGCTCGGTGAGACCCTCCCACGGAGGGCCGGGACGGGTCAAAGCCGCAGTCCTTCGGAAGTAAGGGGCCGGGGGAAAAGGGCCTCATCTGAGACAAAACCGGGAGGGAGGTACTGCCTGGGGCCCGGTCACGGAGAGTGAAGAAGCGGGGAGTGGACAGAAGCTGACAACAGAGGACGGGTGTGCGATTGCTGATCCGGGAAGCGGGAAGAAGGGGTGGCGCCATTTTTACCACTCCCGCGCAGGCGCATACGCACCGACGAGCCCCGCAACACTCCACCCCGGGAGGCCAGCGGCGCCATCTAGTGGAGCGCGGAGCCGTTACACCGAGCCCCGCCCAACTGGGCCAACTTCGCTCTTCATGAACACAAGTCTCACCGCCGGCTTAATTTAGGGACTATAAAGAGCTACATAGGCTGACTTCTAGGGGAAAACGAAGCAATTTCAGTCCTACTTCAATCTGATAGCAGGTTCACCTATTCAATTTTCTTTCTTTTTTTTTCCTTTTTCTCTTTTACAATTCTTTTTCTTGAATACAGAAAGAAAAAATTCATTTTTATTTTCAATTTTTATCAAAAATATCTTTCTTTAATTTTTATTAGTATTTACTTTTGTATATTTTTTTCAATTTCTACTTCACTACCATCATTTTATTTTAATCTACTTCAGTGTACTGAAGTACACTTTTCAAATTCTCAATTTCCTTTTTTCCTTTGTTTTTCTTTTTCTCTCTTTTTCATTTCGTTTCTTTTCTTGACTGCAGAAAGAGAAAAACTTTATTTTTACTTTCAATTTCTTTAAAAATATTTTAATTTAAGTTTTATTACTATGTTTTTCGCTGTTATGTATTTTTTTTCAAATTCTGTGTTACTTCCATGATTTTATTTTAGTCTACTGCATTGTATTCACTTTTTCAAATTTTCAAATGATTTTTTCCTTTTCTTTTTATCTTTTTTCCTTTTTGTTTCTTTCCTTTTTTCTTAAATACAGGAAATGAAAAAATTCATATTTGTTTTTAATTTTTATTAAAAATATTTGTCTTTAATTTTTCTACTACATTCTTTACTTTTGTGTATATTTTTTCAAATTCTATTTTACCCCCATCATCTCATTTTAGTCTACTTCAGTGTATTCATTTTTTCAAACTCTCAAACGATTTCCTTCCCCCCCCTTTTTTTCTCTCTAGTCTGTCAAACCACTTTCTACACCCAGACCAAAACATACCTAGGATCTAGCATCATCTACTCGATTTGTGTGTGTGTGTGTGTGTTTACTTTTTAATTTCAATATTTTCTTAATTTTAATTTTTTTATTTCAATTTTTCTACCTCATTAGTTCCATTTCTGCCTTCAAAATGACAAAATGAATGAATTCACCCCAAAAGAAAGATCATGAAGAAACAACAGCCAGGGATTTAACCAACACAGATACAAGCAAGATGTCTGAACCAGAATTTAGAATCACAATAATAAGAATGCTAGCTGGAGTTGAAAATAGATTAGAATCCCTTTCTGCAGAGATAAAAAAAGTAAAAAATAGTAAGAATGAAATTAAAAATGCTATAACTGAGCTGCAATCATGGATGGATGCAGTGGTGGCAAGGATGGACAAGGCAGAACAGAGAATCAAAGATATAGAGGACAAACTTATAGAGAATAACAAAGCAGAAAAAAAGAGGGAGATTAAAGCAAAGAGCACGATTTAAGAATTAGAGAACTCAGTGACTCATTAAAAAGGAACAACATCAGAATCATAGGGGGCACCTGGGTGGCTCAGTCGGTTGAGTGGCCAACTTCGGCTCAGGTCATGATCTCACAGTTTGTGAGTTCGAGCCCCGCGTCAGGCTCTGTGCTGACAGCTCGGAACCTGGAGCCTGCTTCCGATTCTGGGTCTTCCTCTCTCTCTGCCCCTCCCCCTCTCATGCTCTGTCTCTCTCTCTCTCAGAAATAAATAAACATTTAAAAAAAAAAAAAGAATCATAGGGGTCCCAGAAGAGGAAGAGAGAAAAATAGGGGTAGAAGGGTTATGTGAGAAAATCATAGTGGAAAACTTTCCTAACCTGGGGAAAGACACAGACATCAAAATCCAGGTAGCACAGAGGACCCCCTTTAGATTCAACAAAAACTGACCATCAACAAGGCATATCATAGTCAAATTCACAAAATACTGAGGCAAGGAGAGAATCATGAAAGCAGCAAGGGGAAAAAAGTCCCTAACCTACAAGGGAAGACAAGATCAGGTTTGCAAGCAGACTTATCCACAGAAACCTGGCAGGCCAGAATGGAGTGGCAGGATATATTCAGTGTGCTGAATCAGAAAAATATGCAGCCAAGAATTCTTTAGCCAGCAAGGCTGTCATTCAAAATAGAAGGAGAGATAAAAACTTTCCCAGACAAACAACAATTAAAGGAGTTTGTGACCACTAAACCAGCCCTGCAAGAAATTTTAAGGGGGACTTTCTGAGGGGAGAAAAGATGAAAGTATATATATACACACATATACATATATATACTTTCATATATACATATGTATATGTGTATATACACACACACACACACACACACATATATATATATATGTATATATATATATATATACACCAAAAGCAACCAAAGATTCGAAAGGACCAGAGGACATCACCAGAAACTTCAACTCTACAAGCATCATAATGGTAATAAATTCATATCTTTCAGTGCTCACTCTAAACGTCCATGGACTCAATGCTCCAATCAAAAGACATAGGGTAACAGAATGGATAAAAAAAACAAGACCCATCTATATGCTGTTTACAAGAGACCCGCTTTAGACCTAAAGACACCTTCAGATTGAAAATAAGGGAATGGAGAACCATCTGTCATGCTAATGGTCAACAAAAGAAAGCCAGAGTAGCCATACTTATACCAGACAATCTAGACTTTAAAATAAAGACTGTATCGAGGGATGCAGAAGGGCATTATATCATAATCAAGGGGTCTATAGACCAAGAAGACCTAAAAATTGTAAACATTTATGTGCCAAATGTGGAAGCACCCAAATATATAAATCAATTGATCACAAACATAAAGAAACTCATCAATAGTAATACCATAATAGTAGGAGACTTCAACACCCCATTCACAGCAATGGATGGATCATCTAATCAAAAAATCAACAAGGAAACAATGGCTTTGAATGACACACTGGACCAGATGGACTTAACAGATATATTCAGAACATTTCATCCAAAAGCAGCAGAATATACATTCTTCTCCAGTGCACATGGAACGTTCTCCAGAATAGACCATATACTGGGACACAAATCAGCCCTAAGTAAGTACAAAAAGATCGAGATCATATCGTGCATATTTTCAGACCACAATGCTATGAAACTTGAAATCAACCACAAGAAAAAATTTGGAAAAGTAACAAATACTTGGAGACTGAAGAAGATCCTAATAAAGAATTAGTGGGCTAACCAAGCAGTTAAAGAGGAAATTAAAAAGTATATGGAAGGCAATGAAAATGGTAACACCACAACCCAAAACCTCTGGGATGCAGCAAAGGCGGTCATAAGAGGAAAGTATATAGCAATCCAGTCCTTCCTAAAGAAGGAAGAAAGATCTCAGATACACAACCTAACCTTATGCTTTAGGGAGCTGGAAAAAGAATTGCAAATAAAACCCAAAACCAGCAGAAGGCAGGAAATAATAAAGATTAGAGAAGAAATTAATGCTATTGAAACCAAAAAACAAAACAAAACAAAACAGTAGAACAGATCAATGAAACCAGAAGCTGATTCTTTGAAAGAATTAACAAAATTAATAAACCGCTAGCCAGTTTGATCAAGAAGAAAAAGGAAAGGACCCAAATAAATAAAATTAAGAATGAAAGAGGAGAGATCACAACCAACACAACAGAAATAAAAACAATAATAAGAGAATATTATGAGCAATTATATGCCAATAAAATGGGTAGTCTGGAAGAAATGGACAAATTCCTAGAAACATATACACTACCAAACTGAAACAGGAAGATATAGAAAATTTGAACAGATCCATAAGCAGTAAGGAAATTGAATTAGTAATCAAAAATCTGCCAAAAAAAACAAGAGTCCAGGGCCAGATGGCTTTCCAGGGGAATTCTACCAAACATTTAAGGAAGAGTTAACACCTATTCTCTTGAAACTGTTCCAGAAAATAGAAATGGAAGGAAAACTACCAAACTCTTTCTATGAAGCCAGCATTACCTTGATTCTAAAACCAGAGACCCCACTAAAAAGGAGAACCATAGACCAATTTCCCTGATGAACATGGATGCAAAAATTCTCAACAAGATATTAGCCAACTGGATCCGACAATACATTAAAAAAATTATTCACCATGACCAAGTGGGATTTATACCTGGGATGCAGGGCTGGTTCAATATCTGCTAAACAATTAACATGATTCATCACATCAATAAATGAAAGGACAAGAACCATATGATCCTCTCAATAGATGCAGAGAAAGCATTTGAAAAATACAGCATGCTTTTTTTTATAAAAACCCTCAAAAAAGTAGGGATAGAAGGATCATACCTCAAGATCATAAAAGCCATTTATGAATGACACAACACTAATATCATCCTCAATGGGGAAAAACTGAGAGCTTTCCCCCTAAAGTCAGGAACAAGACAGGGATGTCCACTCTCACCACTGTTATTCAGCATAGTATTGGAAGTCTTAGCCTCTGCAATAGACAACACAAAGAAATAAAAGGCATGCAAATCGGCCAGGAGGAGGTCAAAATTTCACTCTTCACAGGTGACATGATACTCTATATGGAAAACCCAAAAGATTCCACCAAAAACCTGCTAGAATTGATTCATGAATTCATCAAAATTGCAGGATATAAAATCAACGCACAGACATCAGTTGCATTCCTATACACCAACAATGAAGTGACAGAGAAATCAAGGAATCGGTCCCATCTACAGTTGCACAAAAAAACATAAAATACCTAGGAATAAATCTAACCAAAGAGGTGAAAAATCTATACACTAAAACCTATAGAAATTTTATGAAAGAAATTGAAGAAGACACAAAAAAATGGAAAAAGATTCCATGCTCTTGGATAAGAAGAACAAATATTGTTAAAATGCCGATACTACCCAAAGCAATCTACATATTAAATGCAGTCCCTATCAAAGTAATACCAGCATTCTTCACAGAGCTGGAACAAATAATCCTAAAATCTGTATGGAGCCAGAAAAGACCCCAAATAGCCAAAGCAATCTTGAAAAAGAAAACCAAAGCAGGAGGCATCACATCCCAGACTTCAAGCTATACTACAAAGCTGTAATCCCCAAGACAGTATGGTACTGGCACAAGAACAGACACTCAGAACAATGGAACAGAATAGAGAACCCTAAAATGGACCCACAAACGTATGGCCAACTAATCTTTGACAAAGAAGGAAAGAATATCCAATTGAATAAAGACAGTCTCTTCAGCAAGTGGTGCTGGAAAAACTGGACAGCGACATGCAGAAGAATGAACCTGGACCACTTTCTTACATCACACACAAAAATAAACTCAAAATGGATGAAAGACCTCAATGTAAGACAGGAAGCCATCAAAATCCTTGAGGAGAAAGCAGGCAAAAACCTCTTTGATCTTGGCCACAGCAAGTTCTTAACACATCTCTGGAGGCAAGGGAAACAAAAGCAAAAATGAACTACTGGGACCTCATCAAAATAAAAAGCTTCTGCACAGTGAAGGAAACAATCAGCAAAACTAAAAGGCAACTGACAGAATGGGAGAAGATATTTGCAAATGACATATCAGATAAAGTGTTAGTATCCAAAATCTATAAAGAACTTATCAAACTCAACACCCAAAAAACCAAATAATCCAGTGACGAAATGGGCGAAAGACATGAATAGACACTTTTCTAAAGAAGACATTCAGATGGCTGACAGACACATGAAAAAATGCTCAACAACACTCATCATCAGGGAAATACAGATCAAAACCACAATGAGATACCACCTCACACCTGTCAGAATGGCTAACATTAACAACTCAGGCAACAACAGATGTTGGCAAGGATGCAGGGAAAGACGATCTCTTTTGCATTGTTGGTGGCAGTGTAAGCTGGTGCAGTCACTATGGAAAACAGTATGGAGGTTCCTTAAAAAACTAAAAATAGGGGCGCCTGGGTGGCGCAGTCAGTTAAGCGTCCGACTTCAGCCAGGTCACGATCTCGCGGTCCGTGAGTTCGAGCCCCGCGTCAGGCTCTGGGCTGATGGCTCGGAGCCTGGAGCCTGTTTCCGACTCTGTGTCTCCCTCTCTCTCTGCCCCTCCCCCGTTCATGCTCTGTCTCTCTCTGTCCCAAAAATAAATAAAAAACGTTGGAAAAAAAATTAAAAAAAAAAATTAAAAAAAAAAAAAAACTAAAAATAGAACTACCTTATGACCCAGCAATTGCACAACTAGGCATTTATTCACGGGATATAGGTGTGCTGTTTCAAAAGGACACATGCACCCCCATGTTTATACCAGCACTATCAACAATAGCCAAAGTATGGAAAGAGCCCAAATGTCCATCGATGGATGAATGGATTAAGAAGTTGTGGTCTATATATACAATGGAGTATTACTCAGCAATCAAAAAGAATGAAATCTTGCCATTTGCAACTACGTGGATGGAACTGGAGGGTATTATGCTAAGTGAACTTAGTGAGGGAAAGACAAAAATCATAAAGTCCTCATATGAGGACTTTAAGAGGCAAAACAGATACACATAAGGGAAGGGAAACAAAAATAATATAAAAACAGAGGGGACAAAACAGAAGGGACTCATAAATACGGAGAACAAATTGAGGGTTGCTGGAGGGGTTGTGAGAGGGGGGAGGGGGTAAATGGGAAAGGGGCATTAAGGAATCTACTCCTGAAATCATTGTTTCACTATATGCTAACAAATTTGGACGTAAATTTTAAAAAATAAAAAATAAAATTAAAAAAATGTCTTCCCACACAGTAGGGGCAAACCTGTCTAAGCATCATCTGTAGAGGGGTGATCACCCAACCTCACCAATCTGGGCATCATCGGACTACAGACGATTTTTAAATTAGATTAGTCTAAATGGACTGGGCCCACAGTATGCAGTTTATGCATGTATGTATGCATACAGGCACTTTGCACTTTGCAGACAGTGCATTTTTTATATATTAAAGGCTTGTAGCCACCCTTCATGGAGCAAGCACACTGGTTCCACCTTTCCAAAAGCATTTGCTCACTTCTTGTCCCTGTGTCACATTTTGGTAATTCTTGCAACTGTTCAAACTTTTTCAATATTACTGTGTTTATTATAATTATCTGTGATCAGTGACTATGACTCATTGAAAGCTCGCATGATGGTTAGCACGTTTTAGCAATAAATTATTTTTAATTAAAGTATATACATTGTTTTTTTCAGGCAAAAAGCTTTTGCACACTTAATAGACGACGGTGTAGTGTCAACACACCTTTTACATGCTCTGAGAAACCAAAAAGTCCATTTGACTCACTTTACTTACTATTAACTTCATTGCAGTGGTCTGGAGCCAAACCCACAATGTCTCAGGGATATGTCTGTAGTTACTGAGCTAAATATATCAACATTTATATGCCACAACCTATTGAAAATAGGCAGTAAGGAGTAATTCTTGCCTCATCCTATGCAGTGCCTTTAGAAATTCTTAGAGAGAAGTATTTGTCAAACCTCACTTTCCCAAAGTTGGGTGCATTAACAAGGTCACATCTTGGCCTTGGCCTTATATTAACTGCAGAGGATTCTCATTGCTTTGTCTGCAAGTATTCTAGAGATAAATTTATAAATAGAGTCTCCATCATCTGTTTTTGCTTGTTGTTACGTGTGTTATTATAACTCAGCTCCTAGCCCACCTAATTAGCTATTAATAGATGCTTGCAATGATCTTTCGCGCATGCACTGAGAAAAAGCCATGTATCTGCCAAACATGTAGAAAGGGCGTCTCTCTTTCCATATATATACGTATATATACATATATGTATGTATATATGTATATATATAGTCCTTCCTATGTTGTAACTACACTTTTAATTAGACTGTAAGTTTTCGTAGAAACTATCATTGTAATTTCTATTTTTGTGGACTGGCATGCAGTAGTAATTCAGTGAATTTTTGTGTTTGAATTCATTTTTTTTTCTTTTTTAAAAATATTTTTTGATGTTTATTCATTTTTGAAAGATGGAGAGAGACAGAGTGTGAGCTGGGGAGGGGCAAAGAGAGGGAGACACAGAATCTGAAGCAAGCTCAAAGTTCTATCAGCACAGAGTCTGATGTGGGGCTTGAACTCACCAACCATGAGACCATGACCCAAACAGGGGTCTGACGCTTGACCACTGAGCCACCCAGGCACCCCAATTCGTTCTTAAACAAGCATTCATCACATACAGTGTGCCAGACTGTGTGTTAGATGCTAGGGAAACAACAGAGAACAAGACAGAAGTGGACCCTGCCTTTGCAGAACTCACATTTTTGTAGAGGAGAGAGTTGAAAATAACAAACTGAAAAGTGGGGGGAAAAATCCATTCAGTAAGGAAACAAACGAACAAAAATGCCTGAGATAGATAATAACAGAGAGGGAGAGTCTCTCTCTGTAGATTTTCCTTAAGTAGAAAACTAAGGGAATAAAGAGCGGGAGAAAAGTATTCCAACTAAAGGGGACAGTGCAGAGGCCTGCATTTGGAAAGTAAAAGAAATAATGCATGCACGGATAAATGGATGCATCACCTTAATCCTGCCTACCTCCACCCTCCACATATATTTGTAGACATATATGAATACATATACTATATATATATATATAATAATTTATATATATATATATTTATGTATATTGTGTGTATATGTATAGATAGATAGATAGATGTTTTGTTTGAAAGATTCCTTCCCACTGCATGGAAGGCACTATTGCTAGGTAAAGTTCTAGGCCTTACTGGTCATCACCCTTAAAGACAGCATTCTTGAGTTTAAGTTTCATGTGGTTTAATGAAGCCACCTCCTGGATGAAAATGCAAAACCCCACCAGGAAGGCACTGCCAGGGAACAATGCAGGGCTCTGATCACAAGGACCTCCCCAGCGGCAGGGCTGTGATCATTCCGGGGAACATTCCAGGGCTGAACAGAAACCAGGCCACACCCTGCAAACTGTAGCCTGAAGAAAAACCTTATGCTTCATTTTTAACAATTGGGCCAGCATCTGGAAATATTTCCCATACCTGGGTTTGCAAAGTATTTACGGGCTCTGTTTCGGAACACTCAACATAAAGTCATAGTTAAGAAGCAACATCGGTTAAGTATGGGTTTTGGAGTCCGCCTTTCTGGGTTCAAATCCTGACTTCTGATTTCCCTGCTGTGTGGCCTGAGGCAAGTTGCTTTCCCTCTCTGTGTCTCAGTTTCTCACGCCTGTAGGTGCTCTTTCTGCCGCTCGGCCTACCCCCCTCAGCCACCATTCCTCTTACACTAGGTACCCCTTTAATCTTGGTATTTGAGGTTTTGTCCGTGGGGGGTTGAGAAGATCAAATTACTTGCTGAGAAAAAACTAGAAATGCAATTTCTGCTCTGGTGTGGGCTATAGCGAGAATAACATTATCCGAATGTCCTCCCTTTATTGAGCCACAATCTCCATCTTTTGAAATTTGTCGTTGATTTCTCTTAGACCTCGTGTGATCTTCACATCCACCTGACTGTGAGTCAGTTGCACCTTGAGCTCTGTGCTTTGTCCTGAGAGCGACGGCCCTTCAAGTTCCCTTCCATGGGACAGCCCTCCGAACAGGCGAAGCCGGCTGTGAGGTTTTGAATCCAAGTTTAAGGTACTCCCTGGACCGTTTTATTTTATATTCATTCTAAAGTGTTTTCATGTTCATTCCGTGATCATAAAGTCAATAATTTGGTGATGACCTTTTTCAGCGTAGGTGTGTGCGGAGCAGTAATTTTAAAATATTGACAGGAGCTGGGAAAGAACTCGAAAGCTTTTTTGGGGGCATACACCTCCATCCACTGATAAGTGCAAGGTGGCACCCCTCCTCGGTTTCCGAGACGGTTCTAAAAGCAAGGCAATGGGCAGGGTGGGTGGGCTGCACTTAGGCAACAGTTACCAAAGGCGGAAGGGGCTCAGTGCTCAGAAACCATTACTAGGCTTTTAAGACGCTGACACAGCGCATGCACTAACTAACCTCACCCCTATGGCGAGCTGCCTATTCGAAATGCAGTTAGTAATTTGAAAGTTAAAAAAAAAAAAAAAAAAAAGTGGGAAAAATAAAAATTCAGACCGTAAAGTTCCATCACTTGACTGAAAAAGTATTCCAAAAGGTTGGTTTGGCTCTATGTCGATGGGTTGGCCAACTCAAACAGTATTTGAAGAATTCAAATGTTTAAAATGTTTAAACTCAAAATAGACTAACTTGCGCTTCTTTATGATGACACAGAAATTTAAAAGATTTCTTGGGTGGAAGGGGTCGGAGACATACGAAATAATTTTGGAAAAATTCACTATAAAATTTAGTTGGATTATGCTTACTTTGTTCATAGGCTTCTGAGGTTGAAGGGGAAAGTCTGTCCGTTTAGAGAAAAATGGCTCTTTGGGAAGGTAGTATATCCAGAAAACATCAAATAGTTTTTATTATGTATGTATCTATTACATACGTTGCCATAAATGGGTCTCAGCTGTGGGAAATCACTTATAAAACATACAAAATACTATAGCTTTTCCAATAATATATAGAGTTAAATGTGCCATACTTTAATATTGTAAAATATTAACATCTCTCTAGTCTAGGAAAACTCCTGGATTTGAGACATTTCATTTGAAGTCTTTTCATAAATGAACCCATTCTTAATTGAGTCACAAACAGGAAGCAAGGCTGAGATCTTAGATTTTGAAGCAACAAGAGTAAAACACAAAAAAGATTCAAAGCGTCACCAAGGCTTTATTTTATAAGTGATTTTTGTGACGTCTGAACCTGAATGTTTCAGGTACCCAACAATAATCATGTCTGATTTTTTTTTTCAAGTAGTGTGGGAACTTAATAAAGTCTTCAGATACTCTCAGAGACACAAATGCATCTATAAAAAATGGGAACATTAAAATTTTCATTTTGATTAACTTACCTGTTTATATCAAATAGGAACATTATATCCATATTTCGGATTAAGAAATTACTGTTGAACAAATGGTCCCCTCCAGTCATAAACAAGCTTAACACTTGTCTACAGAGATAAATATGTTCTTAATTCTCACATTCTCTTCTACCTTCCCTTCCCCCTTCCCTTCCCTCATACACAATGACGGTTCATGGTTTTTGGTGGACAGGTTTTCCATTTCTTCAAATTTATTCTTAGTTATTTTATCATCATTGATGCTATTGTTGTAAAGATAATTTTCCTCTTTATTTAAATTTTGGATTGTTCATTGCTGGTGTATAAAAATACGGTTGTATTTTGACCAAATATCCTACACCCTTGCTGAACTTGTTTAGGGGCTCTAGATTTCATGTGTGTGTGTGGTTGCCTTGGATTTTATATGTACAAGATCATGTCATCTGCAAATAGAGATAGTTTTATTTCTTTCTATTGTAACATGTATTTGCTTTATTTCTTTTTAACAAAACAATCTGCCTGTTCCCATCTTGTTTTTTCAGCATTAACATATACAATACATACTTCTGTCATAATATCTACAACACCCAAATACACCAGTTATTTACAGATTTATTTTAGCAATCCAATTTGCGTAGCACATCATACATTGAGTAATACCCATTATCTGGTTGAATGCTTGAATCTCTGATGTTTTACTTTTGCATGATGTGAAAAATAGAATACATTTTGTATTTTACAGTATACACTAAGTAAATATAAATAAGTGACTGGCAACTTTGGAATTTCAAAGCTACCCAATAGCACGCTCAAATTGTGAGATTTGCCGCTCCATTGGACTTCATAGAAAGTATTACAACCAGGTCTGGTCTCACAATTTTAACAAATTACCCACAAAATGAAGGTCTCGTAATTTATCCTCATTCTAAATACAGGGAGATAGCAAATAGATCTACAAATCCATGTTGTCATATATAGCTTGGGAATGCAGCTGGTCGTTCAGTCAAGGTTACAGAACATGGTATCTGTCTTCACAGAGTATAAGCTAGTACAGCATATGATGAAGCAGTCCCTCCTGGTCCCTGCTTCTTTGGGAACCACTGATGCTTCCTGCACAGGTAGGGATCCCTCCCCAGGGTTGGGAAACCACCACATTCTTGCTATGTTAGTGTTCCTTCACACACAGCTGAAAACACCATTTTAGAGGATTGTATAATGTGCTCTAAATTTAATAAAATATCTTCTAAATGATCCATGCTTTATCTCTAGCAAGACACCTTTTTACACACCCATTTATTGTTAAAAGAATAATGACTAAAGATTGGAAGAAGATCTTTTTATAACATGGGCGTATCTGCATCAATTACCCACACCATCGTCCTAATAATATATCCTAGAAACATGGCTGAAACATTTAAAAATTTGACTTTTCAGTTACAAAGCAGTAAGGCTACAAAAGCAGAACCTCTAAGACTCATCAAAGATGGAGAAATATGCATGTTTATTGTCAAAGAACATAATATATCTCTATATCCTTGTTTCTATTAAAGCCATTTAAAGGTCTTAATTCTGGCAAATGTGGTTATCATCTGAATATAAAATATATGCTAATAAGAAACCAATGTTACAATTTAGAGCAGGAATTCAGGAAATAATCCTTGGAATTTAATGCTGGAGTATCTAAATTAAACCCTATGAAGAATCAGCTTTCAAAATGGTCCCATCCATATTCCAGTTTTTAAGTGGATGTAACAGCTTACTTAGGAACTGGACGGCACTCCTTGTCATGGTTTTAAACAGCTAGCATAATCTGTTTTTCCAAAAGGCTTGGTTTTCATATGTCTCTATCATATTACTATTTTATGTTTTTTTCCTTATACGACACTGATATATATCGTCCTGTATTCCACTCCCCTCTATAGTATAAGGTCATTGAGCATACTTACCATTGTCTTCCTAATCTGCTTTCTTTTACTCTTCCTGATTTGTGCTATCTTCCTATGCAGGGAGTAAACACCTAATCCATATTTTATTAAGTGATGACAGGAAAATGAAAAGAAATTTAATTTTTTTAATTTTTTACTTATGGCGAGAGAGCATGCACCTGCATGCAAATGAGCAGGGGAGGGGCAGAGAGAAGGGGAGAGAGAGAACCCCAAGCAGCCTCCATGCTGAGCATGGAGCCTGACACGGGGCTCAGTCCCATGACTGTAAGTTATGACCTGAGCCGAAATCAAGAGTCAGACGCCTAACCAAGTGAGCCATCCAAGCTCCCTGAATAGCAATTTAAATATTTTGATTAAACATGTAAAACACAGCTATGTGTGTGTGTGTGTGTGTGTGTGTGTGTGTGTATGTATGTATATATATATACACACACACACACACACACATATATGTGTGTATATACATATATGTATGTGTGTGTATGTGTGTGTATATATATATATATGTGTGTGTGTGTGTGTGTGTGTATATATATATATACATACACTGCAGAACCAATCAGAGACTGCTAGCCTCATTCGTCTTTGGAGGCACCTAAGAATTTACCTATAAATGCCAAACACTTCTAGGTCATAAATCTCTCTGTGTTTCTACAGCATGGGTAGGATCCCAAGTCACTTCACCATTGGCCTCCTCTGAAAGATAATCTTTCCCATTATCTTCTCGGTGTCATGCCTTAATTCTGACTATTCCTTACACCGCCACCATTCTTGACCACTCCATTGGATTGTATCTGGAACTTCTTCCATTGTCCATAAATATTCTTCAACTCAGGACTGTGCATTGAGCAAAAACACTTTAAATCTTTGCTTTAACATTCGGAAAGTTCACCATTTCTATTTCAAGGTGAAGCTGCTTAGCATAAATACAACACTTACTAAACACAACCCATGGCTACTTTCCAACTATTGTCTTCTATCAAAGTGCCAGAAAGCCTTTTCTTCTAGTGCCGCGGCATCTAGTTAAAACCCTTCTATCACCTTTGTTACTGCTATGTATTAATCCCCTAGGTTCCCATAACCACTGAGGGATTTGACAACTACCTCAAAGTAGTATATATCTTACTCTGTTATGCCAGGCCTGTGCTCTAGTTTCAAAGCTTCTTCTTCTGAAATCTCATGAACCATCATTCATTCTAGTGAAAACCACCCCTGGCCAAACAGAAAATCAACTAGAATTCTATCATCTCAGAAATCTTAAACTCCAACTATTAATCTCTGTTCTAAACTTCATTTGTCAACTTCTCTGCTTTATTACCCTCATTGTCTGAAAACCGAGATATGTATAATTGCTGTAGAATTTCTGTTATTCACATTTATGTACATCTAAGCAATGTTCCCACGTGGGTGCCTCCTCATTCTGGTCATTCTCTTGCCAGCGACTCTCAAATATTTAATTCCTTTCTCTGTTTTTTTTCTTTTTCTTTTTCTTTTCTCTTTCTTTCTTTCTTTCTTTCTTTCTTTTTTTTTTTTTTTGAGCTTGCAAAGCTTCAAGTTTTATTAAGCCAACTCCCTGCTCATTCCAAGCCTGCATTAGAGATGCTGTTTTTCTATAAATCCATGGTTTCCAACTCCAGCTGTCTTCTCAGAACAATGAACAATACTTTTTGTATGTTCCCTGTCAGTTTCCTTCTCAAACGCTTATAATTGCTGTTTCAGTTATTCATCATACACCTGTAACTACCGCTAATGCAATATATACACCGTATATATTTTCAATTTGCATATTTGCATGAATTTGTTTTAAGACAGTAAATAGCTGCAATTACAGCAGAGATTTAAATTTGTGGGTTATTCTCTGTTATGTATCCTTTTCCTGCAACAAAGGCAGAAAACCATGCTGCACATTTATGAAATATGAAAGAAAATCCTTAGTATTTTTTTGAAAATGATGAAAACCTTAAACTCTAAATTTCCTAAGTATAGTGTGTACAAACAATAAATAGGAGAAAAATATGATTTTAAAGTAGATCTTAAATTCAGTTTCCCAAATACACAACTATTCCCACACTATAAGTATTTTTAACATGTACAATTATTTTTACTAAGAAACATATGGCTTGTCAATCATTTGACAACAAAGTCAATTTTATATTATCTACCACATTTTAAGATGCTAATCTCTATTGATTGACATTTTTAAAATAAACTTAGTATTTTGGAATAGTTTTAGATTTGCCCTCAAATTTTAAAAATGGTATAGGAAGTTCCAACATGAACCATTTAGAATATCCCCTTATTATTAGCATCTAATATTATGATTCATTTGTCACAAATTAATGAACTAATACCAAGATGCTATTATTAACTATAGTTCATATTTTATTATAATTTCTTTTTCTTTTAAAAAATTTTTAAAGCTTATTTTTAGAGAGAGAGAGAGCGCAAAAGCAGGGGAAGGGCGGAGGAAGGTGGGGAGAGAGAATCCCAAAGCAGACTCCGTGCTGTCAGGACAGAGCCCCAGGCCTCAAATTCATGATCCGTGAGATCATGACCTGAGTTGAAATCAAAAGTCAGACGCTCAACCGACTGAGCCACACAGACACCCCATTTTATTATGATTTCTTAAGCTTTCTTCTGATATCATTTTTCTGGTCCAGGATCCCACTCAGGATATTACATTATATTTAGTTAACATGTTTCTTAGCGTTCCCCTTTAGGTTTTTTAGTTTCTCAGTCTTTCCTTGCTTTTTTGACCTGACAGTCTTGAAAAGTACATGTTAGATATTTTGTAAAATGTTTCTCAATTGACATATTGTGGAAATTTCCATGTGATCTTGAGATCTTGTGTATTCTGCTGGTGTTGGATGGAGTATTGTCTAAGTGTCAACCGAGTTTGAGTCATCTATATCCCTACTCCTTTGCTGCCTGTGTGACCTATTGATATGGATGTTAAAGTCTCCAACTATTCTGGGGAATGCGTCTCTGTATCCTTTAGTGCTATCAGTATTGCTTTATGCATTGTGATGCTCTATTATTAGATGCATTCGCATTTCGTAATGTCACATCTTCTCAAAGAATTGCTTCATTTATCATTATCTCATTTCTCCCATTAACCCAGCCAATCTTCTTTTATCTAAAGCTTTTTTTTGTAAGAAATTAGTATAGCTACTCCAGCTTCTTTTTATTACTATTAACATAGCATATCTTTCTCCCTCCCTTTAATTTAATCTACCTAAATCTTTTGCTTGTTTGTTTGTTTAAAGTGCGTTTATGTAGACAACATTTATTTGGGTCTAATTTCCTTTTTATCACTCTGACCATCCCATCTTATAATTGATGTATTCAGATCATTCATTCTCATGGTAGTTTATACTTGGCCTTCTGAAATTTCTCAATATTACCATTAAATGATCCCAGTGTTTATGGCTCCAGCAGCTTCTGTTCTAGGTAAGCAGATTTTGGTTGCTGTATCTATCTGGATAACTGCCTTTCTATTTGTTAGGGGAGGCAGATTGCCATGCGTTCTGTTTTTGTTTGTTTGTTTCTGTTTTGTTTTGTTTTGTTTTGTTTGTCTCTTTTGTTTTTGTTTTTGGTTTTGTTTTGTTTTGTATTTTTTGGAGAGGTCCAAGAAAATTTATCAGTGTTTAGGTTTTTCCAGCTCTTTCTTGTTACGAGTATGGAAGTATTAACTTCCATGCTCTTTTCATGTTGGAACTGAAATTGTAAGTCCCTGATCTTTCTCCTAAACACTTGTCATTCTTTTTTCCAGTGTTTTCTTACCACTCTCTTTTGTGAGCTTCGGTTCCCCCCCCCCCCACTTTAATGCTGATGCCCTCCAAATTTCTGTCCTTATACTTGTTATCCTATTATTCATCCTAGCTACAGCAGCCATGTGTAAGATGCTAATACTGATGATAGCCAACCCTTATGTAAAGTGAATAATTGGCCAGTCACTCTTCTGTGCATATGTGTGTGCTTACACGTGTGATGTTGGGTAATGTGTCTGTGCTGTTGCACCTTCGTCATTTATGCAGTGGTTATAGTAACAATACTACCCACGCCTTAAAAGAGCTGCTGTTGGCACTTGATGAGTAATGTATTTGGTACAGTTTTTATCTTACTCATCTCAAAGTGAGGCAAAGAGTTCAGATAAATTTCTCAAGTCGATGAAGCTATTAAGTTGTGGAGTCAGATTTCAAACACAGAGTGTCACTCTGACTGAAGAGTTCATACTCTTTTTAAGTTTTATATTTTAATTCCAATATAGTTATTAGTATTATATTAGTTTCAGGCATACAGTATAGTGATTCAACCATTCTGTACCTTACTCAGTGCTCATAATTATAAGCGTACTCTTTTTTTTTTCAATGTTTTATTGATTTTTTGAAAGAGAGAGCACAAGTGGCAGAGGGCCAGAGAGGGGGACAGAGGATCCAAAGCAGGCTGTGCATCGACAGGCTGACAGCAGTGAGCCCTATGTGGGGCTCAAACTCACAAACCCTAAGATCATGGCCTAAGCTGAAGTCAGATGCCCAACTGACTGAGCTACCCAGGCACCCCAATAATAAGTGTATTCTGAATCACCTTCACCAATTTTACCCATCCTCTCTGGTAGCCGTCTGTTTGTTCTCTATAGTTAAGAGTCTGTTTGTTTGTTTTTTTTTCTTCTGTTTGTTTTGTTTTCATCTCTCTTTATTTCCTTTTATTCATTTGTTTCTTAAATTCCACGTATGAGTGAAATTGTATGGTATTTGTGTATCTCTGACTTATTTTTCTTAGCATAATACTCTCTAGATCCATCCATGTTGCAGAGCCTGGATGGCTCAATCATATACATACATATACATATATATGTATACATGTATACATATATATGTATATACATGTATGTGCATACACACACACACACACACACACACACATACACCACATATCCTTTATCCATTTATCTGACAATGGACAATTGGATTGCTTCCCTAGTATGGCTATTGCAGATAATGCTGCAATAAACATAGGGGTGCATGTTTATTGAATTAGTATTTGAATTACTTTGAATTAGTATTCCTGTATTCTTTGGTTAAATACTCAGTAGTGTGACTGCTGAATCGTAGGTAGTTCTATTTTTTAATTTTTGAGGAACCTCAATATTGTTTTTCAGAGTGACTGCACCAGCTGACATTCCCACTAACAGTGCAAGAGGGTTCCCCTTAATTCACATCCTCACCAACATATGTTATTTCTTGTGCTGTTAATTTTAACTATTCTGACAGGTGTGAGGTGACATCACACTGTAGTTTTGATTTGCATTTCCCTGATGATGAGTGATGTTGAGCATCTTTTCATTTTTCTGTTGGCCATCTGGATGTTTTCTTTGGATAAATGTCTGTTCATGTCTTCTGCCCATTTTTAATTTTTAATTTTTTATTTTTTGTGTGCCAGTACCATACTGTTTTGATAACTACAGCTTTGTAGTATAACTTGAAATCTGTAGTTGTGATACCTCTAGTCATGTTTATTTTTTACAAGAGTGTTTTCACTATTCGGGGTCTTTTGTGGTTTCATACAAATTTTAGGATTATTTGTTCCAGTTCTGTGAAAAATGCTATTGCTATTTTGATAAGGATTACATTAAATCTATAGATTGTTTTGGGTAAGATAGACATTTTAACAGTATTGGTTCTTCCAGCCTATGAGCATGGAAGTCTTTCATTTGTTTGTATTGTCTTCAATTTCTTTCGTTAGTGTTTTATAGTTTTCAGAGTACAGGTCTTTCACCTCTTTGGTTAAGTTTATTCCTAGGTATTTAAAAATTTTTGGTGCAATTGTAAATGGGATGCTTTCTTAATTTATCTTTCTGCTGCTTCATTATTAGTGTACAGAAATACAGTGGATTTTTGTATCCTGTGACTTTACTAAATTCATTTATCATTTCTAGCAGTTTTGGGTGGAGTCTTTAGGATTTTCTATATAGCATCATGTCATCTGTAAAGAGTGAAAGTTTTGCTTCTTCCTTACTAATCTGGGTGTCTTTATTCCTTTTTCTTGTCTGACTGCTGTGGCTAGGACTTCCAGTACTATGTTAAATAAAAGTGCTGAGAGTAGACATCCTTGTATTATTCCAGATCTTAGGGAGAAAGCTCTCAGTTTTACACCATTGAGTATAATGTATGCTGTGGGTTTTTCATATATGGCCTTTATTTGTTGAGGTATGTTCCCTCTAACCTACTTTGTTGGGAAGGTTTTTATCATGAATGGATGTTGTACATTGTCAAATAGTTTTTCTGCATTGAAATTATTTTTTATCCTTTCTCTTATTGATGTGATGTATCGTGTTGATTGATCTGCAAACATCGAACCACACTTCCATCCAAGAATAAATCACACTTGATTGTGGTGAATGACTTTTTTTAATGTATGGTTGGATTTTGTTTCCTAATATTTTGCTGAGAATTTTGCATCTAGTAGATATAGTAGAAGAAAAGATTACTGAACTAGAAGATAGCCATTAGAAAATATTCTGATTGAAAGAAAGAGGGAAAAAATAATGAAAACTAAAGGTGCACATCAGAGATATTTGTCCAATTGAAGTGTCAGAAGGAAGAGAGAATACAATGTTTTAAAGAATCAAATAGGTAATGATAAAGGTAAGTAAGAAGAAAAGAAAAAAGGATAGTACAAATGTAAAACCAATAAGACTATAAATTCAACCAAATCTATAAGTAATTATATTGTTATTTTGGACTATATATACATATGTGTGTGTGTGTGTGTGTGTGTGTGTGTATTCTGTTTACCATAGATATACTATAAATAAGATACCATAGATATACTATAAATATAAATACCTAGAAACTTTGAAGTAATAGAGTAAGATATACCTTGAAAAAATAACCAATTGAAACTGTAACTTTGCTCTTATCAGACAACGTGGCTTTAAATAAAAAACATTGTTATTGACAAAGAGTGAAGGGACATTTCATAATGGTAAAACAGGCAATATAACAAGAAGACTCAATAATCTTCAAAGTGCATGCATTATGAAAACACAACCTCAACAATCTATAGAGCAAAAGCTAAAAATTCTTCCCAACTAGAAGTATGGATTCACTGTAGTTCTGATAAAAATCTCAGCAAATTATTTTGTGATTATCAATAGATTGATTCTAGAGTATGTATGGAAATCAAAAGCCCCACAACAGCCAACACATTTACTCAAAATAGATCACACAGCTAAATGTAAAATGCAAAACTATAAAACTCCTAATAAATAACATGGGAGAAAACCTAGATGATCTTGGGTATGGTGACATTTTTTTTAGGTATCTTGCAATACTCATTTTTTTAATGTTTATTTATTTTTGACAGAGAGAGAGAGAGAGAGAGAGTGCGAGAATGAGAGGGGGAGGGGCAGAGAGAGAGGGAGACACAGAATCCGAAGCAGGCTCCAGGCTCTGAGCTATCAGCACAGAGCCTGATGTGGGACTCGGGCTCACAGACCACGAGATCATGACCTGAGCCAAAGTCAGACACTCAACTGGCTGAGCCACCCAGGCACCCCAGGTATCTTGCAATACTAAAGACATCTTCTATGAAAGAAACAATTAACAAGCTGATTCATTAAAATTAAAAAGTACCCTGCAAAAGATAATGCAGGAGTGTGAAAGGACACGCCAGAGACTGGAAGAATATATTCACAAAAGTTACATCTGATGAAAGATTATTTTATTCAAAATATACAAAGAACTCTTAATTCCCAACAATAACAAAAGAAACAATTGATTACACATGGGTCAAAGAATTTTACAGACACTTCACCAAAGAAGGTATACAGGTGACAAATAAATGCTGTCATCTGAGAAATAAATTTTAAAAATACTGCATACCTACTAGAATGGCCCAAAATTCAGAGCACTGACAACACCAAATACTGGCAGAGATACGGAACGGTAGGAATTCTCATGCATTGCTGCTGGGGATGAAAAATGGTATGATCAGTTTGGAAGACACTTTGGTGGTTTCTTACAAAACTAATCATACTTTTGTCACAGAATCCAGCAATTGTACTCTTTGGTATTTACCCCAAAGAGTTGAAAACATATCTACACAAAAACCTGAACATGTATGTTTATAGAAGCTTTACTCATAATTGCAAAACTTGGAAGGAACCAATGGTCCTTCAGTGAGTGAAGGGATACATAACTGTGGTACATCCAAACAATGGAATATTATTCAATTCTAGAAAGAAGTGAGCTGTCAAGACATGAAAAAATATGGATGAGTCTTAAATGCACATTGCCAGGCGAAATAAGTCAGTCTGAAAATATATGATTTTGATTATCTGACATTCTAAAAAAGGTAAAACTATAAGTAAGAAAAAATGTTCAGTGGTTGCCAGTTTGGAGGTTTTGAGGGGAGATGAATAGGCAGAGAGTAGATAATATTTAGGCCAATAAAGATATTCTATATAATATCATAATAATGGGTACATGCCATTATACGTTTGTCTAAACCCATAGAATATACAACAGCAAGAGAAAACCCTAATCTAAACTATGGATATCATGTTACTACTTATTGATTTCTCCGTGGCAGGACATTATTCTATAGGATGCTATATGAACAATGATTACATTTGTGTATCGATTTATTCTATAAGTAATATAAGACACCTATAATGTGTGAAGAATTCTAACAAATACAGACACATCAGTATGACACAAAGGAAAGCATAGTAAACTTTTTTAAGTGCTTGTTTAAAAAAAGAAAAGTTCACTGCACAATTGAGAAGAAGGTAGAGTTCCAATATGCTTCCCGCCACACACCTACATAACATTTACCACTATCAATATTCTCCACCAGAGTAGTAGCTTTGCTGCAATCAGTGAACACATTGATACATCATCTGTTGTACATTCTGTAGGTTTGAACAAATGTATCATTATAGCATTGACATTAAGTGAAATTTCCTCAAGATTATTTCTAATATGCTATTATGCATATATTAATATTATTTCTTAATATTAAGATTATTTCTAATATGCTATTATGCTAATATGCTAATATGATATTATATGCTTATATGCTATGATGAAAAATTTACAGAAAAAATACATACTTTTCTCTCTAGAAAGAGCAAACTGAAAAAAAAGGTAACGTGTCTAGGAGAAGTGAGAAGATAAAAAAATAAACCACAATCGATATGGATAAATGCTCATGATTTTGTCATGGTGATAGTAAACAAAATAAGAACAAAATGGTACCACTACTAAGTAATCTAAATAAGTGTTCTTCAACACTTTGCTTATTGCAATTGGATTCAACAGTTTTGAGATTGCCTTTGCGGGTTTCATTGCGTCCTTTATTTTCTTGGAACAACCGACCATTACTGAGTCCATAAACCTGATTTCTAGCCACACAGAGAACAGTGGTTGGAAAATACTGATATTGAAATAAGGCAGGTGTCCCTCGATCAACCATGATACTGACATTAAAGCAAATGGTAAGATAAAATCAGAATTTTGACATGACTTCGCTCTATTTTTGCTTCCTCTGCAAAGCCAAGCGAATAAAGGAGACAAGTGCAATCTGTTGGTATCTGTTATGTACACAGAATTTAAAAGAAATATATATTTTTTACCATGATATGTATTCATTACATATTGTCTGAAATATAACTGGCTCTAATATCAAAGGGTTTGAAGGTACAAATGTATGAAAAATTGTTCCTAGATACTAAATGAGGTGTTATAAAAGTAGTTGTAAATGTTGTTTAGGAGAAAATGAAACCCTAAACATTCTCAGTTATGTTCCATAAAAGTCCTCTATCAGTAACTGAAGAATACCACCTCACATAAAAATCCTTTTTAAAGGTTTCAAAGTGACAGGCTGCATTTTAAGAAAAAAAGTATTGAAAGTACTAGAGAGCCCAGTGATAACAAAAGACAAGTATATTCAAATTTGAAAACTATATCAAGGACTTTTGTTTCCAGTCAAAATGGAATAACAAAAACTAGATTCACCAGCAACTTAGAAACTGGTAAATCAAATAAAATATTTAATTCAATGGCACTCAAAACATGGAACAACTGGCAAAGAAGAACCGTGATCCCTTTGGAAAGAGAAACTTCAGAATTGAGTGCTATGATCTCCTTAGCCTGCAGATTTATAAAGTTTACGGGCCTTGTACAGAAAGGGAGAACCAAATCAAAACCCACCAGTCTCCTTGCAATCGTCCAGAGACTCCACAACGCCAGGGATCCATAGGACAGAAAGCTCTGTCGGTCGTCAAAATTTTCTCATTATGCACTTGAGTGCTAATCAGTACATGCATATAAGAAAAATATATCTAAGGCTGGGCACACAACGCAAAAAACAAAACAACAAAAATGATACAGAGAACTGTGCATGTTGCTCACACCAACCTGGAATAGTCCTGTTCACCAAATGGTGGAAAAGAAAATACAATGTGAAAGAAATAGATAATCTGAACAGCTTTACATTGATTAAGGTTTATGTCTTTCCATAAATAAACCTATAGGCTCAGGTGACTTCTCGGAGGAATTCTATCAGTTATATAAGGAAGAAACAGTCCATTTCTAAACAAACTTTTATAGAAAATTAAACACAAGGAAAATACTTTCAATTCATTCAATGAGACCACTGATACTTTCATACAAAATCCACGTGAAGATATGACAAGTAAAGAAAGCTACAGATGGATATATTTTATGAACACGGATACAAAATTCTTAACAAAATTTTGATAAATCGAATCCAATAATATTAAAAAGGGATAATCCAAAAAAGCAATGCTGAGAATAAATTCATGTGATAAATTAAACTCCACCATGTTAACAGACTAAAAGGAAAACGTGATCATCTTATAGGATGAAGAAAACATTTTACATCAAGACTTATTTTACAGACACAGTAATCAAAGAGGTGTGATATAAGCATCAAAACTGACAAATAGATTAAGGGAACAGGATCGTGTAGAAGTGGATATACACTTATGAAGTCAGTTGATTTTTGACAAAGTTTCAAAGACGAATCTGTGGAGAATGAAGGGTGAAACATACATTAAATATAACAAAATATATAATAAAATAGGAAAGGAATAACAAAATATATAACTTCAATATATATCAAATAACTTTTGTGTGTGATATATACATATATAAAAATATGTATAATAAATATAAACTATAAAAATAAATAAATATAAAACCTAAAAATATAAAACTCCGGAAGAAATGATAACAAAATATTTGTTACCTTGGGATAAGCAAAGTTTTCTTGGGCACAATACCTGAAGCATGATGCATTAAAATAATCATAAATTTAGCTTCCTTAAAATTATGCATTTCCTCCTCTTCAAAACTGAGTTTTAAGATAATGAAAATACAAGCCACAAATATGATAAAGGCCTTGTGTTAAAAATCTATAAAGAACTCTTCATTTAGAGGAAAAAGTAAGCATAATTTTTTAAATGGGCAAGAGACTTAAATAGATCCTCCATGAAAAAATAACATCCGGTGCAAAAAATCACACAAAAGTATGTTGAAACTCATCAGTCTTTTGGGAAAGCAATTTAACAACACAAATTGACACCACTACATACCCTCTAGAATGTATAAAATCTCAGTCACCATACAAAATGTTCATAAGGAGGCAGAGACTTTCCCTCCACTGCTGGAGGTGAAAGTAAATGGTTCTACTGCTTTGAAGACAAAAAAAAAAAAAAAAAAACAACTGACATCTTAAAATGTTAAACATGTACCTACTATATGACCAGGGTATTCTGCTCTAAGTACTTACCCCAAAGAGATTAAATGTGCAGCCATGTAAGACTTGAGACAAAGGCCTGTAGCCAATTAATTCATAATTACCAAAAATTGGAAACAATTCAAATGTCAATATGTGAATGGATAAATAAATGATGGTATGTCCATACAATGGAATACTACTCAGCACTAAGAAGGAATGATTCATTGAATAAACAACTTCAGGGACTAATCTTAAAATAGCAAACATTTAATTTAAAAAGCTAGACAAAAAAAGAGAGTGTACTCTATAAAGTGTAGAACATACAAACTTACCTAAAGTGACAAAACTGCCTGGAAATGGAGACTGGGCCAAGGAGAGAGTACCAGATGGCAGAAAGACACTTGTGGATGATGGATATGATGTTCATTACCTTAAATATGGTAATCGTTTCATGGGTATTAGAGTATAAAACCTAACGCACGTGCAGTTTATCATATACCGACCTCAATAAGGTTCTTTAAAACTTACGTCTAAAAGAGATTTTGGCCCCACTACTTGTTTGTGGTAGTGACCAAAACCTACCCAGTGGAGGGTAGGGAAATGTTTGACAAGAAAATTCTAGGCATGGACTGCCGTGACCTGTGATTGCTTCCATCCTGATAGCTTGCCTTTTGGTTACAAAGCAGAGGCAGCAATATGGCACTGAGAAACCAGATGTTCACACTCTCTTCCTATTAACCAGTCCTCTTGCTTTAGTACCAAACTTAAGGCATTAACTCTAAAACTCTGATGTGTCTTCTCTCTGCTAACAACCGGTTCACTAGTGAATGTATTTAAGATTACCTGTGTTTATTGTCCTCTTGGGTTCTTCTCAGGACCAATGTTTTCAACGCTTTTCTACTCAACATTTTCTAGAATTTAAATAACAAGTCTCTGTGCTGTACTTTTGCACCTTGTGGTCTGATGTAGTATGTTTTTAACTGCCATAAGACTTTATCTTTAGAATAACATTGATTTAAGTGATCTCTTGCTTGTCCTACTAGTTATATTAACTACTGAAATGTACACAGTATAGGATGAACTCTCAGATTAAGACTGTAAAATTCTCCCAAAGGATATAAAGAACAGAAACATTTTTCCAGTGGGATAAATTTGCTGTCAAGAAGCCCGCACAAAATGACTTAATACTTTACCATAGATTTTAAAATGCACTTTGGGCAATTAAATTTCACTTGTATAGTCTATGAAATACACAATGTATGATGTATTGGTCATCGCTAAGACATGTAATATCAGGAAATCAGCTCAGTGTTGTTACCTTTTGGGTTTATTTTCCCCCTTTTATGTCACTTACCTGCTTGGTTAAGATATTAGTCGGATATTTTTTAATATCTCACCACAAATGCTGAATGCATCGTTTGCCATTTTCTCATCAGAAAACACAGCAAAATAGGAACGAGTTTACATTACCAGCTGGACAGTAAAATATCAGCAGGTGACAGTAAAATCTCACCATCACTTGCAGCTCATTTGCTGATGCTGGAGCTTTGCTGGAGTAACACAGCCTGTGTATGTGATATGCAACTATCGATCTGGAAACTTTATCCTTTTTCTTACTCATCAACAAGGGGAATCAGAAGCAATTTGTGCTCACAGAAAGGGCATGGCATGAGCAGTCTCTTAACTCGCTGGTTCTCTCTCACAGTAGAGTCTCAGGACCTGGACCATGTGAAAGTCCACAAAACATCTCACTGGTTCATTGCTCTAAAGGCACCACGCAAATTGGACTGTGACAAGTGTTTGGCATGTCTTGGTAAGACTTGTGTTATCTATGGGACATAAGCCGTATATGAGGCCACTTTGATAAGGTTTTAGGGAACACTTGTTCCTGCCGGCCAAGACATTTTCTCTATTAGCTATTTAATGTTGTGAACAAATCACTTGATGGCATAAAACACCAACATATCTCAGGGCCTCTGTGGGTCAATGAGCTGAAAGTGGCTCACTGTTCAAGTTCAGGGTGTCCTTTGAGGTCACGCTCAAGCAGTTAGCTGGGGCCACGGTCATCTAGAGGCCAAGCAGGGCAGGACTTACAGGCACGCTTGCTTAGCTGTTGCCTGAGGCGTCAATTCTTGCCATCTGGGCCTCTCTGTGGGCTTCCTGAGAATCCTTATGATGCAGGATCTGGCTTCCTTCTCCCCGAGGCTGCTGGAATTACATTTCATCTTCTGAGGGAGAAGTACCAAAGATTTTACGGCTGTATTTTTTACAGCCCCACTCCCTCCAAGGTGTTGCCACGTGGATCTCAACCATTTGGAAAAAACCACAGCCTTTCGTAGGCCCCTTGGAGTTCAGAGGTAGCTTCTTCTGTACCTGGGAATACTTCCCTGACCATTCATTGGGCGATAAGCAAGCTGCCAGTGTCGAGTGGTGCCTAAGGAAGAGAAGGCGGGTCCAGGTTGCCATGGAGCCATCTGTGCCACTTGGGCCATAGGGCGCAGCAAGCCCCCTGGTTATTGGGGTTCTTGGGGTGGAAAAAGATACCTTGTGAAGCCGCTGGAAAGTCTCCACACTCTAGCGTCCTGAAGAAGTCCGTGCTGTCTGTAGCAAAGACCAGCTACCATTTAAAAAGCAGCTCCCTACATGCTGGCAGACCCGGACAGTCTAAGCACATCTAAGCACAGCACATGGGGGGACCATGAGGCTAGCGCTGCTAGCCTACTGTGTTGCCAGGCAGCGTGGCACCCATCAGCCGTAAGGCAGGAGTGAAGCTCCAAGAGTGACTTCCAGTTGTCTGAAAGGAAGCCCTAAGCTTCAGGGAACAGGTGGCTCAGGCCTCCACGTCACTGGCCTTTGTTGCCTCGGTGGCTCTTCCTTAGCTCACACCTCCAGGCTCGTAAGGGGTTCCTAACAGCCAACTGAAAGGAGGAGTGAAACCCCAAGTGTGGTTCACAGGGGTCAGCTTGGCAGGGTTGAGTAAGCTAAACAGAGACAGCTGCACCCCAGCCCTGCTCAGGAGGAGGCTCTGAGGCAGTGGGGAGGCACAGGCCTCTGATAGCCAAGGACTGGGGCAGCCACCAGGCCAAGTACTTTGTGTGGAGACCGGGGATGGTCCACGGCACAGGTAGCTGTATGCGCAGTGGTGACTCTGTGGCAAAATATGTGGCTAGACCTGATAGGTTGACACAAAGTGTGAAAATGTTTACCTCACACGTCAAATGTGCCAAAGAGCGTTCAGTGCAGCACAGTCAGTGAACAACCTAGAAGTCAGGATGAATCAGCTGGCTGACGACAGCTGACCTTTGTCCTTGGACACCACCATGCTTCAAATGGGCTCACGGACACAGCTGCTCTGGTGGCAAAGATGCATCCGTGCTGGTCCCCGGGACCACAGGTTTCCCCTCATTAAGACTCTCACAGTCACTGCCTTTGCTGAATTTTGCCGGGCCAGCAAGAAAGACTAGTTGTGACCTCCCCCACCCCCCCAGTGATAGTATCCTTCTAGGGGGCTGACTGGCTGTTTGGTGATAGGTTGGTTTCATGTATCTACTTCCATACTGAGAATGGCACCAGGTCATAACAGTGGCAGAAAGAGTTTTGCACTTTGGTGTTACACGAGGGCATCCCTTGGCATCCCCAGGCCCGGTAACTAGGCAAGTACGACACTCCCAGCCTGAGAAGTGCACGCTAATAAAAGGCTCTGACACGTCAGTGATGAGGGTCCAGCTCGCCAGGGAACAAAAGTAATGACATGAGAAGTGCTTGCAGAGAGGGGGCAATATGTTCGATGGGCAAGAGGTGATACGTATCAGCCAGTCTTGAGATGAATCTGTGGAAGCTTTCATTTGTTCCACCACTTTTCTCTATACGTTCCTTGGCCTTCGTGTCTCGAAGTCGCGAATGGTACACTTGGCTAAAGTGAACTTGATCCAAGAAGGAAGAGGACCTGAGAGACTTGAGAGGGACACAACACATGCCGCTGGTCTCTCACACAGATTCTTCCAACAGACCAGTTGCCCAGTGGCTGCAGATGTTGAAGGTAATGGCTATACCATATTCTTTCTTCAGAGAATTACTCGTTGCTGAGAGGTGCCTACTCATCCTGGTGAACCTGGGAGCTTATGTTAGAGCCCTCCCGCTCAATATGAACACCCTAGGTCACACAAGTGATTGCTATCATGGAATGGCATCTGGCCAGCTTTCCCCGACATGAATTTTCTGCATCAAAAATGCTCAGAACAGGGCCACTCTCCCACCACCCCCAGCCAAATCCTCACATGTGGATCAGGCCAGGGCTTACATCTTCCAACAATACATCCTTATTGGCCCACTGTTCTTGTCCGTTGTGTTTTCCTCACTCCATCCGAAATGCCCTTCTTCTAGAGAACTCCACTTAAATCGTGGCTTTAGGAGAAATTGAGTTTGCTTTTTACTTCTGTAAGAGTATCTCATAGGATATATATATTTGTCACAGATGATGTTTTCAAGAGTGTGGGTCCAGTCTGGGAGGGCAAAAGAGTTTAAATCATGTGCCAAATAAATTCACTGTAGGCAGGATCTATGCTTACTGGAAAAGTACTCAATATTGAACTGGATGGTGTTAAACATCTGACTACAGAGGTTAATTGCTGGTAATTATTTGGTCTTTTAAAGTTGATTTTTGTAGACATTACTTTAGTTCGGCAATAACATTTATACTTTATACTTTTTGCATTATTTTTTATACATTTTTTGTCTTTTTTCTGACCTCCCCTGACTATACATGTTATTCAAAACCTAAAGGCTATTCTCACAAAACCATTAGTAAACTCTCAAATGGGACTTTTTTCCCCTCCTCTCTGTGAGTTATCTCGCCACTATCTATGCAACCGGCTTTAACTCCAACTACTTCTCTTGTACATTTTAGATATTGGAATAAATAACCTTCTTTTGGCTCTTGGGGCATTGGAGAGCTCAATCCCTGAGTGCAGTTTTGTTAGAATTCCTCCCAGAATCGAACCAAAGTGCCTTCAATCAGAAGTGCGCGGGGCATGATAAAGGCAGGGAGAATTCACACACTGGTAGTGTGTTATTAGAAAATGCAATCACTTTTAAAAACTACACGAAGGTTCAGGTTATTTTGTGAACTTACTTGATTACAAGTGGCCAGATGTGATTGCCTGTGCCAGGGGGTAGGGAGTCAGCAGAAAAAGAAAAGGAAAAGTGAACTATCTAGACATTTGCTGTCTATCAAAGGCTTTCACAGAGCACTTAATCTTCATAATACTCTTAATAGACAAGAATTATTTATTTCATTTTACAGAGCTGTAAATTTAATTCAGCAGTACAAAGTAACTTGGATCTGGTCACCTAGTGGCTGAGCCAGAATTTAAGAGAAGGGGTGACTTGAAACATATGTTTTTTCCATTAAAACATTACCCCCGTTCAGATCCAAATAGCCTGAAATTCTACTATTGAACCACCATTAAATGTAGCTTTTATTTCTGAAGATAAGCTTCCTCAATAAACACATTGTTTATGCATTTATATAAACATTGACTGAGTACTTGGGATGCCCAAGTTTTCCCAGAACTGGGAAAGAGGCTAAGAAACATAAACAGTAAATCTTCAATCAAAATCCCCTTTCTCAAATTTCAGTGTGTTCCACACTAAAAAAGGAAAAACCTCTGCCTAGGAATGTAGGGACAGCAATACTGTGATTTCATCACATGAGATCTAATTTCTGCTCAAAAATACGTTATTTCCAAGTTTAGCTGACTTTTAGGTACCACGGTGTTTAAATTGATAAGATTTCAAACTTGAAAGCCATGATTTAAATCCTGTATTGATCAGTGAGAGCCACCTGTGTAATCTCTTGTCCAGTCTTACCTCTTCAAATCTCCGTTTATTCCCCAGTAAAATGGGCATCCTTGTAAATTTGTTATGGGTCTTGAGTGAGGTACATGTAAGTAAAATAGTTAAGGAAACCCCTGGCCCATACATGTTCAATAAATAGTCATGTGAGAAGATAATTAGTATCTTGATAAGATATAAATTCCTGTTGATGTAAAAATATCAGAAAGAATGAAGAATGAGTAGCTTGTCGCTGTTCTTCCTCATACACCCCTCTGCCAACCACAGTATGATGAGGAGATTTCAGTATAATGGGCTTTTGAGATACGGACCTTGGGAACTTCCTTTCCATAACCCCAACAAAGTTAAGCATTTTTGCCTTCAGTAAGAGCTGGATTGTCCTAGAATAAGAAGTTTATAATTAGAGGGGAAAGAGGGAGAAGGGACTTGTAGCGTACTTAAAGTTTCTCCAAGCATGGGGAAGGTAACAGAGGCCAAAATTTTTCAACAAAGAGTCTACCTACTACACATTTTTGGAATGCATATGAGATTCAAGAGACTCAAAAGGAAACTGATATTGATTTCATTAGAAACTCTGAGCCCAAGAACCTGGGCTCTGACCCGGAAAAGACCTTGTGCCCAAAGATGGCACAGGAGCCATGGGGTCTAACGCTAAGAGTCTAACATCAGTGGTGACCATACTTGACCAAAGGTTCTGATGTCATGGAGCAGATAAGGACCCCTGGATTTTCAGATACCCATGGGAGAAGTTATCTGGAAGTTAACTGGGAGATGTTGAACTGGGAGAAGACTGCATTACAAATTGATTTATGAGAAAGAATTCTCTACCACATTAGCAGGCTAGAAGAGTTCAGTGCATATTGTATTTGAGGGAAAAATAAACGATAAGTGACTTTGTTATTTGCAATGTGAAATAAAACTTACACAAGCTAGAATAGTTCTTGTTACTTCTTTCTTCCCACCACCCTTCAGGCACTCTGTGAACTCAAGCAATCTCAATTAAAAGAAGAAGATTCATTCCCATTAAGTGGTACCCAACTCTTTGAAGAAAACTATTTTATGTTTCTTTTGCAAATTGTGTTTTAATGTATTTGAAAATGATAAAAAGAAACAAATCAGCTCTTTTTAGATGGCCCTTGCAAATATGTGAGTCTAAAATTGGCAAACTCCTGCAGTGTTTAGCAAAGACGCCAAGTCTTTGCAAATAAATTAGACATTTTGGGATAGAAAAGGGAAGTTAAAGGAAAGCATAAAGATGTGTTGCCAGGGAAACTCCCGGTCAGAGGAAAATGATGGAGGGAAATCACATGCACACTGCCCAAGTACACATGAGGAGGCTCTAATTACTTTCCCAGCACTGAAGATAAACTGCAGAGAATTCAGTGCAGCAAATATGTATGGAGTATTTACTGTATACTCATCATTTACATGAGGTCGTGGGGATCCAAGAATAAACAGAATGCAATCAATCTCTTTAGGAAACTGACATCAACTGGAAAAGAAGCAAGGAAAACATAATAATTTCAGTAAAAAATGTGTACAGAATAGAAACACATAAAAGTATACTGGTATCCTAGAGAAGAAGATTGTTGGTTTAAGCATGACTGAGTACTAGCCACAGAGTGTGTATGCAAGTGGGGGGCGGGGAGGGAAGGAGATGGAAGAAGGACGTGGGGAGAACATGACATCGGAATAAGTTTTGGCATGAAAGACTTACAGTTCTAAAAATGACTTGTGATTATGACCAATAACACTTGCAGAGTATATATTGTTTGCCTGGCACCGTCCTGATCCTTTCGTTTGCTAAACCAGCACGTTTAATCCAATGAAGTGCTTTCT
Source organism: Panthera uncia (assembly GCF_023721935.1). Lineage (NCBI taxonomy): Eukaryota > Metazoa > Chordata > Mammalia > Carnivora > Felidae > Panthera > Panthera uncia. The sequence goes on from NC_064812.1 coordinate 80,095,098, forward strand.
GGTTTTCCCCACTTTTAGAGTGACAGCATAATCTATCATTCATTTGAAAGGGAAAGGGGACACTACTTAAGGATTGTGCTAAAGTAATAGGCAGGTACCAGATCTTTCAAGAGTTAAATGGTCACCATTTCTTATAGGTTAAAAAACTGAGGTAGAGAAAGATTGCCACTTGTCCACGGTCTCACAACTACTAAGCCCTGGAGATTTCAGGAAGGTAGGAACAAAGGGGGAGGCATCTGGGAGGAGAGGACAGAATTAGATAACCAGGATGGAGAATAAGAGACGGAATGCTTAGGGAACAAAACTGGCAAGATTTGGTGCTGGAGGTGCAGGGGAAGCCTTGGGTGACGTCCAGAATTTTGGCTCAGGCAGATGTGTGGATGGTGACGCCATTTACCCCAGCTGGGTCCTCCAGAGAAAGAACAGCTCTGGATGGGAAATGATGAGCACCAGCCAGCTTTGGATAAGATGCTACATCTGAGGTGTATGAGAGCACATGTCCAGCAGGACTTGGACGCATACATTGAAAATTCAGTGGAGAGAGGTGGGACAGAAAGAGATGGGAAACATGAGAAGCATATTGGAGTTGGTTAAAACAAGGCCTGTGGGTGGGGATAGCAATGAATGAGTTACAAACGCTGAAAACTGGACTGTTAGAGCCCCGAGAAGAAGAAACCCACGACTTCATCATGCCTGTCGCCCAAACTCATCTCTAAACTTCATGGGGTTCAGTCTCTCCATACGTTTGCGTTTGAAGAAGCCCGACACAGCGTTTCTAAACGTCCTGAAAATTACCCTTATTTCTGTGTGGTGTTTAGTAACATTATGTGGATTCCCATTCTTCATTCCCCACGTATCTCACCGGTCTCCCTCTCCTCTCCCAGGCATTCACACCCACATCTTCTCTGCGGACTCACTCGCCAAACCTCCAGCGCCCCCCACCTTGCCCCCATACCCACTTGCACCTGCACACACACAGGCTCCTCACGTTCTTTCTTGCCTCTTTCTACCACACCAAATCCGGGCGCTGAGTTGGGCTCCCACTCCCACGGAGCCCACTGGGCCCTGGTGGCCAGATGCCTCCTCACCGGCCGGCAACTGTGATTTCCCCAGAATAAGGACTATAGAGCTTTGTAGGTACCTTAAGTGTGCTGTGGTTTCATTTTTAATCTCTCCCAGGGAATTACCTGGAATAAAAGCTGACCACTCACCATACAAAGGCAATGAAAATGCAGCAATGAACTGTTGCAAAGGGGGTAGTCAGCCCAAGCTCTGTCCCGGCCTTAACTGAACAGGTGAAGGCCATCACCTAGAGCAATTAGCACTGAATCCAGAGGAAGCGTTACAAATGGCAGACGATAAACACAAGTTAAAACTCTGGGTGGCTATGCTCAGGGAAAAAATTTTTTAACATACTTGCATTTTCTACCTGAAAAACATTACCACTTTTCTACATAACCCAGATACTGCAAAAAGCATAACTATCATGATAGCAAGAAGTTTCTGTATTAGTTTTAGTACATTTATTTTCCCCAACTCAGTATTTTGCTTTTCTCCCAAACAACAAAGAAATTCTACTCCAACAGTCCCCTGCAGTAAATCTTTAACTCCTGACAAGAAGAAAATAGCACCTTTTTATCTCGTAAGTGTGATAAGATAGCTTTTACAGGTTTGGGAGCAGCTTTTGCAGTGGCCTGAATGTGACAGTGTAAGAGGCCTTCTGGTTGCTGACAGTCACTCGGAACCTCGGGAGCCCACAGAGCAAGAGATAAGCCACAGGCCTGCAGCCTGGAGAAGACGCAAAGCCTGGGCCCTGAAAGCACTTCCTATTTCTCCCTCTAACTTGGGATTTTCTCCTAGAGGAACAGACAGCCATAAGCAAATTTAGCAGTGTCCAATCAGGAGTCTGAATTGTAAAAGGCAGAAATATATTTTGGTTAATATAAACAATTAAGGAGTACACTTATGATGAGCCCCGGGTAATGTGTGGAACTGTTGAATCACTGTATTGAATGCCTGAAACTAACAAAACACTGTATGTTAATTATACTGGAAGGAAGGAAGGGAGGGAGGGAGGGAGAGAGAGGGAGGAAGGAAGGAAGGGATAGCAGAGAAGATTTCATAATAGCACCCAGGATAGGGCAGGAACATGTGACCATGTGCACAGGGGACATCGCAGTTCATAGGTCCCTGTGGCCACTGTGCCACACCCCTGACTCCCAGTTCTTTTGCTCTTGGATGCAGGGTGTCCCTTGCCCACCATGGAGCCCTTCCTTTTCCTTAGTCTATCTGCTGTGCTGTGGCCACACCTCTGTCCCTAGCCACCTGAGACCTTGGGTTTAGCCCATTCAGTGACTCCTTCAAAAAATCTCAAGCCTGTGACTGGTAGCCTCCTGACCCACTGAAACTCTGACGTCCACATTTGTTTTCTCTGCTTCTTTGCAGAGTTTATGGGGCACATGGCCACATACCTCTATGACCACACGAGCCTTCAAACTTCAATGTCAGGTAGATTTCTATGACTCAGCATTTGCTCGAAAGCACTGCTGACAAACTCCAAAACCCATTTTCTTCTGTTTCTTCCCTTTTTTTTAAAAGACAAGATGCCAGTTTTGCTCTAATACTAATCCTTCTACTTACACTGATTATCCCCTCCCATGTTTTCAAAATCTTTACTTCATCAACTACCAGATTTCCACTTACTGCCTGCTAGGTAAACCCACCTACATGCGGGCTGGACACATCAATACCCCAAACAAAGTTCCTCCAACACAGATATAAAGACTCTCATATCTTCTTTATTTCAGCAAATGGCAAATCTAGGTAGGTTCCCTGCCCTGAACATACAGGCCAAAAACTGTATTTTCTCTGACTCCTCATTAATATTCTATAGCCAACTTTTCAGTAAATTATCCAAGTCACGCTTTAAGTTAGTCATAATCTGAACCTTCAGTTATCACCTCTACCAACTAGGTCAATGTTATGCCCAGAATTCGTGATCCCCAAAGACCACCAGGGAGCCGAGTCTGATGTAAAAGCAAAAGAGCCTTTATTCGAGCTAGCTCGAGCTCAATCCCCTACCTGCACCGACGCAGCGGTGAGATGCCGGAGAGAGAGAGCGAGTTTCAAAAGCACAAAGGTTTTACTGGGGCCTAGGGACATTTGGTGAGGTAATGACTGTGGCCTCAGCCGATTGGCTGGGGAAGGGTCCGAGTCCTGTTAGGCAGGTGGGGGGGGGGTTACTCAAGGGGAGGAGGCGTGGTCAAGGTGAAGGACACAGAACAAGATGGAGTTGGCCGGCGTAGGCCCGCCCTTTCATCAAGACCGTTATAATCTCTCACCTGGAAAACTGCAACATCTCAACTGTGTGCTGCCTTCCACTTTTGCCTCCTGACAGATCATATCCCTGCTTGGTGATGAGTTTTTTGGGGATGATAGATGGATTCATGGCGTCAGGAGCCAATCGCCAAGAAAGAATTCTTGAAGATGTCTTTGGTGCACCTAGGTGGCTTTATTAAAGCATGTGGACAGGAGCCATGGGCACGACGAGCTTCCTGGGGACCATGAGGAGAGACTGGTTATATACTACGGAGTTGGGGGAGGTAGGGTCCAGGGCAAGTTTCTAGTGAGATTTCTATATGGAAAACAAGACTCACAGGATATTGGAGGCCTAGCTAGTGTCAAGCTAATGTTGTTTTTCCCTCTAGCAAGGCATTAGCATTAAGACAGTAGGGAGTCCTGCCTGCCTCAAGTATTTGTCAATGGGCTGCCTGTCATAAGGAAATTTAATTTTATCTGCCATTGCCTTCTGCCTTTGTTTCCTATTTATCACTTGGTTCAAAGTCCCCAAGGCTAATGAGTTCACTCAGGAGAACCCCAAATCCTCCCTACAGCTGAAGAGGCCATACTGGTTTGGGCCCCATTCCTTCTCTGACTCATTTCCCCCCATTGTCCTCTCTTCTCATGCACGCCTCACACTGGTATCCTTTCTGGCATCCAAGCACACTCTTGGCTCAGGTCCTTCTCCTCTGCTTTCCCATCTTTCTCAGATATCCACCCACTGCTTCCTGTTATTTTTATTTTTTTATTTTTTGGTTTTGGGTTTCTTTAGATATATGTTCAAATGTCTTATCAAAAAGGTCTCTCATTATCGTCAACATCTTATAAAATAGCATTTCCTTCCACCCTCTGGATTCCCTGTAGCATTTGAATCTCTTGACTTTTCACCATGGCACTTACCAACTAACATTATTATCATTTATCTCTCTTCTTCTTCTTTAAGGTAAACAGGAATTTTTATTTTTTAATGCTGTATCCCCAGGGTAGTGCCTGATATATTTAATGTTCCACAAACGTTTGTGGAGCTAAATAATTAATTAATATATTTTTCTTGCTCAGAGGCACCCCTTTACCACCTATTCCCAAGATGATAGATAGGTAGACATACGATATACACATAAATATCTGTTTGTGGTGCCAGGTTTCACTTCCAGGACATCTTAGATATCCTTCACCTCCACACTCTTCCTCTGAGCAGCACTTTCATGCCTTATCGTTTCTTAATAAGAACCTTGAAGGAACATGTTGAAACTGGCATGTTCCAGTTCCAGATCTAGGCATGAACTTGGACATGTCCCTTCTATTTTCCTTCCCATGCCACTAGAATTTCCCGTGATCTGGTGACACATTCTAAGCCTATTTCTATTAGATACAAAGTGAGTTGGTGCTGAACCACTAGAGGGCAGGACGGTACCATTCCTACAATTGTGCCCCCAGTGCCAAGCACAGGGCTCAACATAGAATGCATGTGCAATCACCATTTGCTAATAGAAAGAAAAGAATCAAATAACTCCTCTAGTCCATTTCAATTTTCCTTCTCCATTACCTCCAGGAAGGACCAACTCATGACTCCAAACTACACTGAACCACTTGTATCCCTTCAAAGATACGATATAGAGCTATGTCTCTCCATCCGATTCCCTTTGCGCCTGGCCCACTTGAGTTGCCCTCAAGCTTTGTCTCCTCTATGAGTCTTTCCTATTCACCGGTCATGATTCTCCTGAGACATACGTCTATGCCAACACCGTAGTGCTCTTCTAGCATCATTTCCCTATATGTATATAATGGGTCACACTCAGTTGTAACGCACTGTACTCATACACATACAAACCTATGAACACCAACACACACCCTGACACATCAGCCTGCACACACTGTCTGACACACGCAAAGAACATGGACTCCTTGAGGGAAGGAACTAGAGCACAATAAAGGTACACAGTAGACACTAAGCAAAGGTTACTAAAGAAATAAACAAATAAATACAAGAACAAGTAAAGAAAGCTATGAGCAGAAATCAATCCACTGAACAATAGTCTCAGTTGGTTCTGAACTTGAGAGCGACAGTGGTATCAAGATCCCACCTTTCCAAAAATTATCGAAGGTCAAATTTACAACAAAGGAAACACCATGGAGTTGTGAGAAAAATCAGAAGGGTCTATTAGGCACAGCCATACATGGGTTGGTGGGAGAAGGATGGTGGGAACAAGGAAAGCTAACATTCCAGTCCTGTTGAATCAGGAATAGGGAAAGCCCTATTAGTAGAAACACTGTCAGAAATTTGAGAAGCAAGATTGAGATGGAGTACGGCAGGTCCTGAAATGTATATAATTCAGCTCTTTAGGACTTGCCAGTCATGCACCTGGTCTACACTAACAGTTGCTGAGACACGTATTGACTTCTTAAATTCACCCTTGACTATAGAGTAACTGATCCAATTGTCTGTTAAATTCAGTATGATTCAGATAGCCTACATAATAATTCTGTTTGGCAAAATTGATTTTATATTTTATATTGGTTAGAAAAGTTTTATATTGATTATGAAGTTTACACACAAGTTTGGGAGTGAGAAACGAAAGATCTCATTATGTTTCACCTTCTCTACTTGTTTCCATATATGATGCATTGATTGCGCCCCCACCCCCCGCCCGCCCACCTCAAAATAAGAGATGTTGAAGACCTTATTCAGGGATATATATGGTCTTTACAGAGGTAACGAAGTTATAATTAGTTCATTAGGATGACCTAGTAGAATATGACTGGTATGCTCATCAGAGGGGAAATTTAGACACGGAGACAGACATACACAGAAGGAAAGAAGGCCATGTGAAGACAGGATGGAGGGATGCATCTACAAGCCAAGGAACACTGAAGATTGCAGACTAGCAGAAACTAGGAGGAGGCAAACAAGGATCCAATTCCTCAGGTGTAAGAAAGAGCACAGTACTGCTGACACCTTGATTTCACGCTTCTACTCCCCAATAAATTTTGGTGGAGACAATAAGTTTTTGTTGTTTTAAGCCACCAGTTTTGGGTCTCTCGGGTATAGCAGATATAGCATAGTAATACACCATGTGAACTTAATCGTTTTTCGCTGAGATATTTTACCTATAAATGGTAAATAAGGTGACAATAGCTATCTTCATTATTTTCTGAAGCATTATTTATAATAGCCAAGATATGGAACCAACCTAAGCATTCATCGATAGATGAATGGATAAGGAAGATGTGATGTACACATTCATTATTTAAATGAGGAAAATTTAATGGCAAAATTAAATGGTATGTAGATTGTATGAGTTTGTAGTCTTTCATACTTCCATTTTCTATAGCTATTTAAACATTTGTATTCTCAATTAACACACTAGCTTAAACTTCCTGTAATTAAGTTTAAGCACACAGTATTATTTCAAATCTAGCTGATCATTCTCTTTATTAGGTAATTACCTATAATTTCTTAATTTGCACTCCAATGACAACTGTAAAATAAACTAACACTTCTTCTAAGAATTAGCAGTAATTACTATATTTCAGTTAAGCCAAAATAAATTAAGCCAACAGGCATATTCCAAAGGGGGGAAAAAGAATGGGGAGAGAGAGATAAAAATTTCATGTCTTGGGGCACCTGGGTGGCTCAGTCAGTTGAGCATCCAACTTTGGCTCAGGTCAGATTCTCCCAGTCCATGAGTCCATGAGTTCGAGCCCCGCGTCAGGCTCTGTGCTGACAGCTCGGAGCCTGGAGACTGCTTCTGTCTCTGTGTCTCCCTCTCTGCCCCTAACCCACTCGCATTCTGTCTCTGTCTCTCTCAAAAAGAAATAAACATTAAAAGTAAATAAAAATAAATTCAGGTCTTGAATCCAAATCTGAATTAAAAGTTTTCTCCTATATGACTTCCAAATATTGTCATTGGCATCTATAGACTTGCAGAATCCTTGAAGCAGCATTAGGAATGACTTAGTGCCATGTTTTAAAATTCCCTTTACTAGTGTTTATTGAAAAGGAGCTTTAAGTACTACTCTAACTGACTTGAAATACTGCGCATTAAAATATTTTCTTTCTCTCCTCCTTCCATCCCTGTGCTGCAGGCCTGGTGATCTCTGAGGCAAAAAACAAAAAGCCTTAGGGGCAAAATACAGGGTTTGAAAACCCCAAACTTAGGTGCTTACTTTTCACTGTAACACCTCACTAAGCTGGTAATTGTTTGGGGTATCTGTTTTTAAAACTTTATGTTTATTTTACATAAACTGCCATATAGCTCTATAAATTTGTCTGCTTGCTCTAATAACTTGCTAATAATGTTGAGAGAGAAGACATGTTTCCATACTCACCCTTATACAGCAGGTCACCAACTGCGCTAGGGAGAATCTTATAAAACATTTCACAGAAGAATCAGCCAACATTGAGAATCTCATAAAACGTTTTGCATAGGAATCGGCAGATAATATTCAGGTCAAAGTATATATATTGACGATACTCTTTTACCTCATTATACGATCATATATGCTTACATTTATAAACATACACACATAGTAGAAGCAAAGTACCATTTAGCTTAGCTTAAATTTGTAGAGTATAAGCAATTGGTTTGAGTCAATTGAGTGTGACATACCCTTTGTTTGGCTCTTAGTCAAACAACGAAATTAGAACAGGCATATATTCCCCAAACAGTGCTATTCTTGATGTACTCAATGTTTCTCTTCCTTTTATTTTTTCTACCTTGAAATAAGCAGGATATTTACATTCTGAGAGGCCTGTAAGAGATGTTTCAACTAATTTCCTTTTCAATTAATTCCCTTAATTGCCTGTTGGCTGCAATGACAATCATGAAAATAATTCTGGATGGTTCATCTTTCCTTAAAAATATTAATTCCTCCTGGGGCACCTGGGTGGCTCGGTCGGTTGGGCAACCAACTTCTGCTCAGGGCATGATCTCACAGTCCGTGAGTTCATGAGTTCGAGCCCCATGTCGGGCTCTGTGCTGACAGCCCAGAGCCTGGAGCCTGCTTCGAGTTCTGTGTCTCCCTCTCTTTCTGCACCTTCCCCACTTGCTCTCTCTCTCTCTCTCAAAAATAAACATTAAAAAGTATTTTTAAATATTAATTCCTCCTATAAATATTTGTTAAGCCTACTATGTATAGGCAATCAGATAGGAGGTAAAGACAAAATTGGTGAAGAAAAATAGACATGATCCCTGCTTCTATGGAGATTATAACTTGATAATTAAACGATCACAGTGAGTGTAACATAATAGTCATAATTTTTCAGAAGGAAAGAAACACAATTCTATGAAAGCATTTGAACTATAGGATCAGAAAAAAACTTTTCAGGGAAATAGATGAGATGAGATATAAAACACATACAGAATGAGGCAAAGAGGAAAGAAAAAATGTTCAGAGAAAGAAGCATGGGAAAGCCACATGGGAAGAAAGAACATGACATGGTCCAGGAATGGAAATCATGCCCTGTGCTGTTATCACAGACAGCAATGGCGAGCACTGGGGCCGGGGATGCCAGGAAACGCTGGACAGTGCCAAACCTCACCGAGCCAGAGAGCACATTATCCTTACAATAGCTGGTAATCATGGAACAATTTCGAAGCGGGTAGGATTTTATCGGTAATACTATCAGCTTTAGTCTTTGAAAAGATCAACACGCTCCAGTGTGGAGAGAAAAAGAGAATGAAGTTGGGATTGAGCAAGAGAAGATACAGAAGGCCACTGAAGCCCAGGCAAAAGATGATGCTCGCTCAGACAAGGAACAGGTTGTCAACCAGAAAAAAAAATCGCCCCCTCCTCCAGATATTTATAAACGATTGTGGGGATTTGGGATGTCTCAATGGATCGAGAAATCTAAAGGCATTTTACAGGTGACGGCCCGAAATGATAAGTATGCTACAATGCCTAGAATGGTCCCCCCAACAAATAAATCTTTCTTTCAAAATGTTAACAGTGTTCCGATTAAAAAAAAAAAAAAACTGGAGTAGGAGAATGTTGACAGAGACAGAGAAAAGTTGATGAAACTTACTGCTAATAATATATGAAAGATGAGATAAAAAGAATGTTTAAAATGACTTCTAGGTGCGCCAGGGTGGCTCAGTATGTTAAGTGCTGGACTTCGGCTCAGGTCATGATCTCACAGTTTGTGGGTTCAAGCCTCGTGTCAGGCTCTGTGCTGACAGCTCAGAGCCTGGAGCCTGCCTCAGATTCTTTATCTCCCTCTCTCTCTGCCCCTTCTCATCTCATTTTTTCTCTCTCTCCCTCTCTCTCTCTCTCTCAAAAATAAACACTAAAAAAAAAAAATTAAAATTTAAATGACTTCTAAATTTCTGGCTAGCAAAACTGAATAGATGCAATTATGGAACTGGGGATCACAACAAAAAAAATATTGGGAGAATAATTCTTGAGCATGTGGATTTTGAAACATATTTGAGACTTTCAAGTATAGATCTTGGAAAAACAGCTGCCAGATAGATCTGGATCTCAGTGCAGTGGCCTGGTTTGTATATTTAGATGAAACTTATAGATGGTAGTTCAAACTATGGTTGCAGATAAAACGGAATGGAGAGATAGACTATAGTGCAAGAAGAGAAGAGAGTTTGAAGCTGAAAGGTGAGAAACCATAATATCTAAATATCTTGTAGAAAAGAAAGAATAAAAAGGAACAGCTACAAAAAAAAAAAAAAAGTCATGGGAGATTATTGACCTAGAGTCCAAGGAGAGGGTGTCTCAAAAAGGAATAAAAAAGGTCCACAGTGCCTAACATTATTGAAAGAGAAAGAACTACCAGGGGGCACTTGGGTGGCTCAGTCAGTTAAATGAATGACTCTTGATCTCAGCTCAGGTCTTGACCTCAGGGTTGTGAGTTCAATCTCTGAATTGGGCCCCATGCTGAGCTTGATGGGAGAGGAATGCCTTTGAGAAGAGTAAAGAATAAACAATTGGAGGAAATGGAGACTGAAAATGCAGAAATGGCTCTTTCAAGGAACTGATATGGTAAAGAAGAGGAGAGATATAGAGCAACATTTAAAGAGGAGTGTATTCCAGATAACTCTTGATGTTTTTCAAAACACCAAGCAATATAATATTTAGTGTCTTAAGACAAGAATCATTTTGCGATTATATCTCCTAGGTCCGAAGGCTGGCTGGAGCCCTCTTACTTGGAGTCTCTCTTGTGGTTGCAGTCAACATCAGGCTGAGAATGGGGTCAATGATCTGCTTATCTAATCAAGTCAAGATGCAGAGACAATATTCTTCAAATACTGTTTTCTGAATCTGGTACTTATAAAAAGTTCTGTCCCCACAAACCAAATGTAATGATTGTACAGATACAGGAGCACCAACCATAGAAACCTCTATTGTTGCAAAGAGGGAAAAAGCATGGCATGAAGGAGACAAGTTCCACATCTATTCTGAAACACAGCTGGGCACAGATTTCTAGTTTCTTTTCTTAATCAACTCACTAAGATGTCATTTTTTACAATATATGACATCATTTGAAAGCGTACAATTTGGGGAAGAAGAAGATGGTGGCTTAGGAGGACACTGGGCTCACCGGGCATCCTGCTGATCACTTAGATTCCACCTATACCTGCCTAAATAACCCAGAAAACCACCAGAAGACTAGCAGAACGGAGTCTCCGGAGCCAGGCGTAGACAAGAGGCCCATGGAAGAGGGTAGGAAGGGCAGAGAGGCAGTGCATGCTCCACGGACTGGCAGGAGGAAGCCGGGGTGGAGGAGCAGCCTGCCGGCCAAAGAGACCCCGAGTCTGGCTTGCAAAAGCAGAGGGGCCAGACGGAGTGTGTTTGGACAGTGAGCAGGACTTAACATCTGGAAGGTTATAAGTTAACAGCTCTGCTCAGAGAGCAGGAAGGCTGGAGGACAATGGGAGGGAGAGTTGCTGAGCCCTGGAAGACAGAGCTCAGTTTGGCGGGGTACAAAGGCGCTAGCCAGCACCATCTCCCTCGCCCATCCCCCAGCCAAAATCCCAAATGGAACCAGTTCCTGCCAGGGAACTTGCTTGCACCCCACAAAAACCCAACGCTGTGCCTCTGCAGATCCATCCCTCTGGCGGGTCTGACTCCCTCCCGGTGCCACAGGGCCCCTCCCAAAGCGCATCTCCAAAGGAAAAGCGAGCCGAGCCTACCCCTCCCACCTGTGTGCACATTGCTGACTCACCCCAGCTAACACGCCAGATCCCCAGCACCACAAGCCTGGCAATGTGCAAGTAGCCCAGACGGCCATGCCACCCTACAGTGAATCCCTTCCCTAAGAGAGGGGAAGAGAAGGCACACACTAGTCTGACTGTGGCCCCAGCGGTGGGCTGTGGGCAGACATCAGGTCTGACTGCAGCCCCGCCCACCAACGCAAGTTATTCAAGACAGCACAGGGGAAGTGCCCTGCTGTCCCTCACCACTCCAGGGACTATCCAAAATGACAAAACGGAAGAATTCCCCTCAAAAAAACGTCCAGGAAATAACAACAGCTAACGAACTGCTCAAAAACGATTTAAACAATATAACAGAAAGTGAATTTAGAATAATAGTCATAAAATTAATCACTGGGCTTGAAAACAGTATAAAGGACAGCAGAGAATCTATTGCTACAGAGATCAAGGGACTAAGGAACAGCCAGGAGGAGCTAAAAAATGCTCTCAATGAGCTGCAAAATAAAATGGACACAACCATGGCTCAGATTGAAGAGGCAGAGGAGAGAATAAGTGAACCAGAAGATAAAATTATGGAAAAAGAAGAAGCTGAGAAAAAGAGAGATAAAAAAATCCAGGAGTATGAGGGGAAAATTAGAGAACAAAGTGATGCACTAAAGAGAAATAATATACACATAATTGGTATTCCAGAGAAGGAAGAGAGAGGGAAAGGTGCTGAAGGTGTATTTGAAGAAATCATAGCTGAGAACTTCCCTGATCTGGGGAAAGAAAAAGGCATTGAAATCCAAGAGGCACAGAGAACTCCCTTCAGACGTAACTTGAATCGATCTTCTGCACGACATATCATAGTGAAACTGGCAAAATACAAGGATAAAGAGAAAATTCTGAAAGCAGCTAGAGATAAACATGCTCTAACATATAAAGAGACCTATAAGACTCGTGACCTATCTCTCTACTGAAACTTGGCAGGCCAGAAAGGAATGGCAGGAGATCTTCAATGTGATGAACAGAAAAAATATGCCGCCGAGAATCCTTTATCCAGAAAGTCTGTAATTTAGAATAGAAGGAGAGATAAAGGTCTTCCCAAACAAACAAAAACTGAAGGAATTTGTCACCACTAAACCAGCCCTACAAGAGATCCTAAGGGGGATCCTGTGAGACAAAGTACCAGAGACATTGCTATAAGCATGAAACCTACGGACATCACAATGACTCTACACCCATATCTTTCTATAATAACACTGAATGCAAATGGACTCAATGTGCCAACCAAAAGACATAGGGTATCAGAATGGATAAAAAAAAACAAGACCCATCTATTTGCTGTCTACAAGAGACTCATTTTAGACCTGAGGACACCTTCAGATTGAGAGTGAGGGGATGGAGAACTATTTATCATGCCACTAGAAGTCAAAAGAAAGCTGGAGTAGCCATACTTATATCAGACAAATTAGACTCTAAATTAAAGGCTGTAACAAGAGATGAAGAAGGGCATTATATAATAATCACAGAGTCTATCCATCAGGAAGAGCTAATAATTATAAATGTCTATGTGCCGAATACAGGAGCCCTCAAATATATAAAACAATTACTCACAAACATAAGCAACCTTGTTGATAAGAATGTGGTAATTGCAGGGGACTTTAACACTCCACTTACAGAAATGGATAGATCATCTAGACACATGGTCAATAAAGAAGCAAGGGCCCTGAATGATACAATGGATCAGATGGACTTGACAGATATATTTAGAACTCTGCATCCCAAAGCGACAGAATATACTTTCTTCTCAAGTGCACATGGAACATTTTCCAAGATAGATCACATACTGGGTCACAAAACAGCCCTTCATAAGTATACAAGAATTGAAAGCATACCATGCATACTTTCAGACCACAATGCTATGAAGCTTGAAATCAACCACAGGAAGAAGTCTGGAAAACCTCCAAAAGCATGGAGGTTAAAGAACACCCTACTAAAGAATGAATGGGTCAACCAGGCAATTAGAGAAGAAATTAAAAAATATATGGAAACAAATGAAAATGAAAATACAACAATCCAAATGCTTTGTGATGCAGCGAAGGCAGTCCTGAGAGGAAAATACATTGCAATCCAGGCCTATCTCAGTAAACAAGAAAAATCCCAAATACAAAATCTAACAGCACACCTAAAGGAAACAGAAGCAGAACAGCAAAGGCAGCCTAAATCCAGCAGAAGAAGAGAAATAATAAAGATCAGAGCAGAAATAAACAATATAGAATCTAAAAAAAACTGTAGAGCAGATCAACGAAACCAAGAGTTGGTTTTTTGAAAAAATAAACAAAATTGACAAATCTCTAGCCAGGCTTCTCAAAAAGAAAAGGCAGATGACCCAAATAGATAAAATCATGAATGAAAATGGAATTATTACAACCAATCCCTCAGAGATACAAGCAATTATCAGGGAATACTATGAAAAATTATATGCCAACAAACTGGACAACCTGGAAGAAATGGACAAATTCCTAAACACCCACACAATTCCAAAACTCAATCAGGAGGAAATAGAAAGCTTGAACAGACCCATAACCAGCTAAGAAATTGAATCAGTCATCAAAAATCTCCCAACAATAAGATTCCAGGACCAGATGGCTTCCCAGGGGAGTTCTACCAGACCTTTACAGCAGAGATAATACCTATCCTTCTCAAGCTATTCCAAAAAATAGAAAGGAAAGGAAAACTTCCAGACTCATTCTATGAAGCCAGTATTACTTTGATTCCTAAACCAGACAGAGACCCAGTAAAAAAAGAGAACTACAGGCCAATATCCCTGATGAATATGGATGCAAAAATTCTCAATAAGATACTAGCAAATCGAATTCAACAGCATATAAAAAGAATTATTCACCATGATCAAGTGGGATTCATTCCTGGGATGCAGGGCTGGTTCATCATTCGCAAATCAATCGATGTGATACATCACATTAATAAAAGAAAAGAGAAGAACCATATGATCCTGTCAATCGATGCAGAAAAGGCCTTTGACAAAATTCAGCAACTTTCTTAATAAAAACCCTTGAGAAAGTTGGGATAGAAGTTAAAGATCTTTAAGATAGATACTTAAAGATCATAAAAGCCATTTATGAAAAGCCCACAGCTAACATCATCCTCAACGGGGAAAAACTGAGAGCTTTTTCCCTGAGATCAGGAACACGACAGGGATGTCCACTCTCACTGCTGTTGTTTAACATAGTGTTGGAAGTTCTAGCATCAGCAATCAGACAACAAAAGGAAATCAAAGGCATCAAAATTGGCAAAGATGAAGTTAAGCTTTCACTTTTTGCAGATGACATGATATTATACATGGAAAATCCGATAGACTCCACCAGAAATCTGCTAGAACTGATACATGAATTTAGCAAAGTTGCAGGATACAAAATCAATGTACAGAAATCAGTTGCATTCTTATACACTAATAACGAAGCAACAGAAAGACAAAGAAACTGATCCCATTCACAATTGCACCAAGAAGCATAAAATACCTAGGAATAAATCTAACCGAAGATGTAAAGATCTATATGCTGAAAACTGTAGAAAGCTTATGAAGGAAATTGAAGAAGATATAAAGAAATAGAAAAACATTCTGTGCTCATGAATTGGAAGAATAAATATTGTGAAAATGTCAATACTACCCAAAGCAATCTACATATTCAATACAATCCCAATCAAAATTGCACCAGCATTCTTCTCAAAACTAGAACAAGTAATCCTAAAATTCATATAGAACCACAAAAGGCCCTGAATAGCCAAAGTAATTTTGAAGAAGAAGACCAAAGCAGGAGGCATCACAATCCCAGACTTTTGCCTCTGCTACAAAGCTGTAATCATCAAGACAGCACGATATTGGCACAAAAACAGACACATAGACCAATGGAATAGAATAGAAACCCCAGAACTAGACCCACAAACGTATGGCCAACTAATCTTTGACAAAGCAGGAAAGAACATCCAGTGGAAAAAAGACAGTATCTTTAACAAATCGTGCTGGGAGAACTGGACCCCAACATGCAGAAGATTGAAACTAGACCACTTTCTCACACCATTCACAAAAATAAACTCAAAATGGATAAAAGACCTGAATGTGAGACAGGAAACCATCAAAACCCTAGAGGAGAAAGCAGGAAAAGACCTCTCTGACTTCAGCCGTAGCAATTTCTTACTTGACACATCCCCAAAGGCAAGGGAATTAAAAGCAAAAATGAACTACTGGGACCTTATGAAGATAAAAATCTTCTGCACAGCAAAGGAAACAACCAACAAAACTAAAAGGCAACCAACGGAATGGGAAAAGATATTTGCAAATGACATATCGGACAAAGGGCTAGTATCCAAAATCTATAAAGAGCTTACCAAACTCCACACCCAAAAAACAACCCAGTGAGGAAATGGGCAGAAAGCATGAATAGACACTTCTCTAAGGAAGACATCCGGATGGCCAACAGGCACATGAAAAGATGCTCAACGTCTCTCCCCATCAGGGAAATACAAATCAAAACCACACTCAGATATCACCTCACACCAGTCGGAGTGGCCAAGATGAACAAATCAGGAGACTATAGATGCTGGCGAGGATGTGGAGAAACGGGAACCCTCTTGCACTATTGGTGGGAATGCAAATTGGTGCAGCCACTCTGGAAAACAGTGTGGAGGTTCCTCAAAAAATGAAAAATAGATCTACCCTATGACCCAGGAATAGCCCTGCTAGGATACAGGAGTACTGATGCATAGGGGCACTTGTACCCCAATGTTTATAGCAGCACTCTCAACAATAGCCAAATTATGGAAAGAGCCTAAATGTCCATCAACTGATGAATGGATAAAGAAATTGTGGTTTACATACACAATGGAGTACTACGTGGCAATGAGAAAGAATGAAATATGGCCCTTTGTAGCAACATGGATGGAACTGGAGAGTGTGATGCTAAGTGAAATAAGCCATACAGAGAAAGACAGATACCATATGGTTTCACTCTTATGTGGATCCTGAGAAACTTAACAGAAACCCATGGGGGAGGGGAAGGAAAAAAAAAAAAGGAGCTTAGAGTGGGAGAGAGCCAAAGCGTAAGAGACTCTTAAAAACTGAGAACAAACTGAGGGTTGATGGGGGTGGGAGCTAGGGGAGGGTGGGTGATAGGTATTGAGGAGGGTACCTTTTGGGATGAGCACTGGGTGTTGTATGGAAACCAATTTGACAATAAACTTCATTAAAAAAAAGAAAGAAAACGTACAATTTGATGAGTTTGGCAGACATTAAACCATTAACCATTAAGTCACCACAATTGTGATGCATAACACTTCCTTCAGCCCCAAATTCCTTGTGCCCTTTTGTACATCCCTCCTTCAGCCATTCAAAAGTGAACAATGCCCTATTATTTTCAGTAGGGATTAGTTCATATTTATATAGCTTATATAAGGAGAACCATATGTTATAGAGACTTTTGGGTGTGCATACTTTCTATGAATTATTTTGAGATTTGTCATGTTTTGGGAATCAGTAATTTATTTTATTGCTGAGCAGTATTTCACTGTATGGATATATTACATTTTGTTTATTGATTCAAAGGCCATTTGGCATTTGTTTTATTTCTAATTTTGTGTTATTATAATTTTAAAAAGGTACAGAAATGTGAATACAGGTCTATGTGTGCACATACAGTTTTATTTCCTTTGGGGACAAAACTTATGATTGGAATAACTTGGTTATACATTAAGTGTCTATTTAACTTTTTAAGAAACTGGTCAACATTTTTACATTCACCAGAAGTGTATGAGAGTTCCAGTTGCTCCATATTTTCATCACCACTTAGTATTACCAATATTTTTACTTTACCTATTTCTCTGCGTGTGGCACTATCTCAGTGTGGTTTTAATATACATTTCCCTGGTGACCAAAGATGTTGAGCATCTCTTTATATGCTTATTGTTCATTCACATGTTTTCTTTAGTGAATGATTTATCAAAAATTTGCCCATTTTTATTGGGCTAATTGTCTCATTATTGACTTATACTTTTTTCTTAATATTCACTACTCAAATTCCTTGTAACACAGATAGAATAATTTGTACAATTTCTTGTACAATATATATATTGTAAATATTTTCTCCCAGTCTATGGTTTAATTTTCTATTTTCTTTTTTTTAATGCATATTTATTTTTTTTGAGAGGAAGAGAGAGAGTGCAAGTGGGGAATGGCAGAGAGACAGGGAGAGAGAGAGAGAGAGAGAGACAGACAGACTCCCAAGCAGTCTCCATACTGTCAGCCCAGAGCCCCATGGGGCTTGAACCCATGTACCCTGAGGTCATGACCTAAGCTGAAACCAAGACTCAGATGTTTAACTTACTGAGCCAACCAGGCCCCCCTTAGTTTTCTATTTTCTTAAATACATCTTTTGAGGAGCAAAATGTATAGTTTTGATAAGGTTTGACATTTTTTTTTCTCTTATGAATCTTTCTTTGGGTTGTATAAGTCTTTGTTTAACCTAAGGTCACAAATATTTTCATGACTATATTTTATGAAATACAGTTTCATAACTGTATTTCATAGTTAAATGGCATACCATTTACATGTAGTCTCTGATCTGTTTGAGCATGAAATAATGTAAGGGTAAATTTTTACATTTTTCTATTTGAATATTCAGTTGTTGAAGCCCAATTTGTTGGAGGAATTTTCCTTTACTCATTAAAATGCATTTGCAACTTGATGGAAAATGAATTGACCGTATATGTATAAGTCTATTTCTAGACTCCTTATTCTATTTTCCTTTCACTTTATTATCATAATTACATAGTTTTAACACCAGATTATGTAAATCCTTTAACTTTGTTTCTCTTCTTTAATATTTGTTTCTTTTCTTTAATATTTCATTGGTTACTATAGGTCTTTCCATATTGCCATGTGCATTTAAGAATCACCTTGTCATTATATGAAACACCTTGATGCAATTGACTACACTGTGTTGAATCTGTAAATAAACTTGGAGAAGATTGACATCTTAAAAATCTTTCATCTTTAAACTCATGAATATGGTGTTTATTTCCATTCATTTAGGATTTCTGTATTTTTTTAAGAAAAGTTTTAGAGCTGTGTGTGTATAGGGCTTGCACATATTTCATTATATTTATTATTAAACATTTAATTTTCAGAAATATCATTGTAAATGGAATTGCATTTTTTACTCCATTCTAATTTTTTGTTCCTATTTTTTTATTGGTTTGATACAACTGTTTTTATACATAAACCTCATAACCTGGGTCTCACTAAGCTCATTTTGGTTCTACTAGCTTTGTGATAAATTCCTTGGATTGGAATTTTCCAAACACAAATTTATGTTGCCTGCAAATAAAGACTACTCTCCTTCTATCTTTCAAATCTTCATATTCTTTTTCTTGGTTTACTGAACTATTTAGGATTTCTAGTACAATGTTGAATGGAGGAAGTGAGAGAAAACATGTTTGGCTTGTTCCTAATTTTACGAGAAAACATTAGTGTTCCATGAAATTCAATCTTAGCTATTAGATTTGCACAAAAGTCTGTCTTCAGGTTGAGGAAAATTCTTTGTATTTTGTGATGAGGGAGGTAAATGTATGCGTATTGTGTATGTCAGAATATTAATGAGGGATGAGCTACATACAAAGAAAGCTTTAGTTATTACAGCCAAAACTTCATTGAGTTTTTTTTCCAAGTGCTAATATTTGCAGAAATGAAAGTAAACTATGTGAAACCAGGAAAACAACGCCTAAAAATCAGCACCTGGCACTCACACAGAGCTAGAAACAGTTCATGTTCATGTTCCTGTCATCCATAGAGAAAGATCCTGTCACACATTAGAGTATGCAGAGTCTTCAAAACTATACAATCAAGCATTATCAGAATGCAAAGAGGCAGAAAAATTCAATCTGGAATCAGAAGGAAAAAAAGTCAATCAATGAAAACAAAGATAGAAATTATAAAAGTGATGAAATTCTTACACTAAAACAGTTATTATATATATGCTTCATATATTTAAAAGGTTAAAAAAAAAGACCATGCTGATGAAAGAAATGGAGGTTATAAAAAGACCTAAAGAGAACTGACATATGAAAACTCTGGAACACCTAATACAAAATTTTAAAAATGTGATGGAACTAATTAGCCAATAGTAGAGGTAAAGCTGAATAATAATTATACTCAATGTAAAAGAAGGCAGGAAAAGAGGGGGAAAAAAGAAGAAAGAATAAATGAGACAAAAATAAAATTGCAAATGGTAGATCTATACCAAACCATACTAATAATTACATTAAATAAAAAAGACAGAAACTATCAAACTGGCTAAAGTAAAAACCACAGATATCATATATGGTCTGGTAGAAATCCACTTTAAAAATAAAGACGCAGATAATTGAAAAATAAAAGGTCCCAAAAAATATACTACACATACAAGATGAAAGAGATATATTGATACAAAGAAAATTTCAAACCAGGAATACTGCTTTGGATAAAGAAAATCATTTCATAACGAAATTCTAAATGAGTATGCTTCAAAATACATGAAACAAAGAACTGAGGAGACATTGACTAATAGAAAAATCTACAGTTGATTTTGAACATTTCAACATTCTTCCCTCAGTAACTAATCAAACACTTAGACTAATTAAGATATGGAAGAACTACATAATATTGTGAACTAACTTGATCTAATTGACATTTATAAAAGTCTCCATCAAAGAACAGCTAAATACACATTCTTTCCAAGAGTACATAGAACATTTACCAAGATAGAATTTCAACACTTTCATATTCTGAAGAATACGAGGTCTCAACAATTTTAAAATATTTGAATCATACAAAACATATGCTATGATCCTTGTAGTATTAAACTATAAATTAATAAAAGAAAGGTATCTAGAAATTAAATGTAAACACCTATCAAATGATAGGTGATAATGATAGGTGATATTATCAAATGATAATAGAGAATACCATTGAAACTAAAAGATGGTTGTCAAAAAGATTGAAAAAATTGGTAAATTTTTAACTAAACTTGTCATCTATTGCCTACAGAAATGAAATAAGAGCAAAAGAAGTGAAGAGCAGTATTATGATCTTTCATTATAAAACAACATTGTTAAGATTCATTTATCATTAATTTGATCTTTATATACAATGAATTTTTAATAAAATACTAGGTAGGAGGTGTTTAAAGAAGTTGGAAATCCAGGGGCGCCTGGGTGGCGCAGTCGGTTAAGCGTCCGACTTCAGCCAGGTCACGATCTCGCGGTCCGTGAGTTCGAGCCCCGCGTCGGGCTCTGGGCTGATGGCTCGGAGCCTGGAGCCTGTTTCCGATTCTGTGTCTCCCTCTCTCTCTGCCCCTCCCCCGTTCATGCTCTGTCTCTCTCTGTCCCAAAAATAAATAAAAAAAAAAAAAAAAAAAAAGAAGTTGGAAATCTGAATTTAAACATGGAGTTTAAAATGGGAACTCACAGGAGCTGGAAAAATTAAAACAATTATGTAAGCAAAATATTGGAGGCCATACATCATCACCTGATTTCAAGATTTAACTATTAAACTGGGAAGAAGGATTTGTTGTACCTATACCTGATATAGAACTTTTATAGAATCTATAGGGAACACTTGCACCTCAATAAGAAGAATCAAAACAATTCCCTTAATTAAGAATCAAAACACAATCCCTTATAATGTATAATAATTTTAATTAGACACTTTATTACCTTAGATGTACAATGAACGAGTACAAAAAGTATTCAACATTGTATATCATTAAGGAAATACAAATTAAAATCACAATGAGATTCTCTTAAAGACCTATTACAGTGACTATGAAAAAAAAAACAACAACCTGATAATACCAAGTGTTGGCAAAAATGCAGAGCAACTGGGATTCTAAAATACCTGGTGAGAATTCCAACTGGTTCAGCAACTTTGCAAAACGGTTTGGTGGGGTGGTATTGTGTTTGCTTTCATTTGTTTTGTTTTTCAACTTATTTTGATTTGTTTTCATAAAGTTGAATCAACCCTTACCATATGACCCAGTAATCACAGTCTTAGGCACTCTACCAGGACATATAAAACCATATCCATGTAATGACTTGCACTCAAATGTTTATGGCAGCTTAATTCAAAATAAAACAACGTTGGAAACAGCACAAATGCCCCATCAGTTGATGACTGGGTAAGTAATTTGCAGTACGTCCACACAGTTGAATACTACCGAGCCATAAATTATGCTAAATTACAGAAGCCATGCAAACAAAACCTACATTGTTTATGACTGTCTGTGCATGAACTCTACAAAACACAAAATGAGAGTGACAAGAAGCCGATCAATGCTTGCCAGGACCAAGTATGGGGGAGGCAAGAGACTGTAAAAGAGGAGGACATTTGAGGGGATATGCAAATATTGTGACTCTTGTTTCTGGTGGTGGTTTTATGACTATGTTCATTTGTTAAAGTTTAATACACTGTAAGATAGAAAATGTTGTTTTAAATTATACCTCAATAAAGCCGATTTTTAAAATAGCCAAGTCACAAGCTTCATCTTGTGTCACCACATTTTAAGAATGTATTTTTCTCCTGCTGCTCACTCTTTCTTCTTCTGCCCCCTGGTAGTTCCTTTAGGCGTGTTTAATTGAGTTCTCAGTTGAGGATTTTGACAGCTTATACTCAGAGCTCAAATTTCATGCTTTTTGCCGTTCTCTTACTGCTAATATTTCCTCTTTAAATTTTTAACCACCTTTCTGGCTTTTGAACTACGAGCCGCTAAGATGATGCTTTCAGCTTCCTTCACCAAGAACCATGGGCACCGAGGTGCCGTCTTATACCAAAAGGCCAGAAACACAATTCTTGCTTTCTTCCGCTTGCACTTTTGAGAATGAACATTTCTTTGGCTTTATTTTTGCTTTTGAATACTCCCCAGAATCTTTAAATAGCTTCTTTTCAACATCTTTCTATAATTGATCTTTCTGGGGGGCTTCATAGAACCATTTTGCGTGTCAACATTACTGGAAGTTTTTTGATTAGGGCCCAGACTATTCCGCAGAATGATTTCCTTGGGTTCTTGGTTCTTGGGCTCTTGGTCTTCTGTTTCTGCTCTGTGAGTCACATCATCCCATTTCCTGACCATAAACAGCTTGGGATCAAAGACACCCCCCCCCCCCCCCCCCCCCGCCTTTTTTTTTTTCATTTTGCACATTCTCTGTCCCTTTAAGGTCAAGGTAGTGGTTGTTTCCACCAAAGCAATTCTTTTTAAAATTGTGCAAGTTTTCTATTAATTTTATTGGGGTTTACACTAATAAAACCAAAATCCAGCTACAAAACTCTTTGAGATGTGCCCTTCTCTATCTTGAACTTCCTGTAAAGCTACTCTTAATATTTTTAGAAGTTTATTTTTAAACAGAAAATTATGAGGCATGTACCTGAGGTCCTTCAAAGGACTTTGTCTTTCTGAAAGCTTTCATCAGATGCCACCTTAAATTTTTCTGAGGTTTGAAAATGGGTCTTAAAGATTCCTCCTGTATTTTATTTTTCCCCACAAAATTATTAACATGATTTTTTAGCTATCTAGAGAGGCTGGGAATAGAAAAACGATTATTTTTGAGCCCTTCAAATCCTGACTCCTTTATAGGACCCTTAAATTTTACTTGAAACCTGAATAGTACCTTTTTAGCTCATATCTCTTCTGTCTAATTTTACTACGGGCATCTAGAAGAAACCAGGCATTATTTTTTTAAATAATATTCTGCTTAAACATTCTACTGAGCAAATACCCCAGAGCATATACCATATGTTTTAGGTTTTTGTTACAGCAGTATCCCCATTCCAGATACTGAGTTATTTTCCTATCTGTATTGCTAATTATAAATCATTCCCCAAACCTAAGGGCTTTGAATATCCTTTTATAATTATGTGTCATATTTCTGGAGGTTGACTGGGCTCAGCTAGACAGTTCTCAGTCAGGGTTCTCATATTTTTGCAGCTGAGGATGTACTCCATCTTGAAGGCTTCCTTACTTATATTAAAGAGGAGGTCAATGCCTGTCTGTTGAGACCTCAGATAGGCCTCCTGGCTGGAACACTTACATGTGCCCTTTCCACATGATCTGGGCTGACTCACAGTGGTGGCTCAGTCACCAGGGTTAGTATGCCGAAAGGCAGGAAGTAGAAGCTGCCAGCTTCTTAAACCTTGGTCCTAGATATAGATACAGTGACGTTTTTGCGATACTCTATTATTCAAACTTTTTCAGAGCCCAGATTCAAGGAACAGAAAATAGACCTCATCTCTTGATGATATAAGTGTTAATGAATTTTGTTGCCCATGTTTTAAAATTATCAGATGTCTTTTTTTAAATTTCTTTAAATGTTTATTTATTTTTGAGAGAAAGATAGAGCACGAGCTGTGAGATCATGACCAAAGTTGGATGCCCAACCAACTGAACCAGCCAGGCCTTCCTAAAATTACCAGATGTGTAAATATCACAGGAAGTTAATAGGACCCCTGCACTTTTAAGGTATTTAAATGCATTAGGTCCTTGCTTTGAACACACACAGCTTCATCTAGAATAGAAATCAGGGAAATTTTCACCTTTCTTGCAACCTTTCTATTTAAGAATCACTTGAATGTTGCTCATTAGTTTTCAGTATCAAAGCAGTTACAGAATTACTTAACCTCTGGGGCACCTGGGTGGCTCAGTTTGTTAAGCATCGGTCTCTTGATTTTGGCTCGGGTCATGATCTCATGGTTTGTGAGATCCAGCCCTGCATTGCGCTCTGTGCCGAAAAGACAACACAGAGCTTGCCTGGGATTCTCTCTCTTCCTCTCTCTCTGTCCCTCCCTCTCTCTTTGCCCCTCCCCTGCTCAGGCTCTCTCACAGTCTCTCAAAATAGATAAACAAAAAAAATTGCTTTTCTGCCACACAACCACCACCACTCCCATTCTCTCCCTCTCTCTCTCTTTCTCTCTCTCTCTCTCTCTCACACACACACCATTTTTAACTACTGTGATTAAACAAAGTTATAGCTATTAAAATTGAGACTGAAAGCCATGATGTTTACGAATGATTTCAACATAAGTATAAGTGAGACCATCTAATAAAATTAAAAGTAATATTGTTAATTGGTGATGTGTCATGACTAGTAAATTCAACATAGAAGCCAAAAATTTGACATAACAAGATATTTTGGTGAGTTGGTTGATTGCAAAGTTAATATATGAAAATAACAGTTTTTCCTTTATAAAATCAATAACTAACTGGAAATAAAATGGAAAAAAAAAATCCTATTTATAGTGCCATCACATAAAATAGAAATCTTGAAAAACCTTAACAAACAATGTAGAGTTCCTAAAAATTAGAAAACTTTAAAACCCTATGTGAAACATAAATGAAATGACCGTAAATAAGAAGATATGTCCTTTTCTCAAATACAAAGTCCTGATAATGTAAAGGTGTCACATTTGTAAAATACAATGCAATCCCAAAGTACTAATAGGATTTTTGTGAGAAAGAAATCCTTAATAAAATAACATCAAAGTTACCTCTGTCATAGAAAAGAAGGAGAGTAATCTATACTCTTAGTACACCAGTTTTGTCAATTATAAAAATCTATAAATTTTTACTTATTTCATTCATTGATAACACTTTTTCCATTAATTTTTTTTTACATTTATTCATTTTTGAGAGACAGAGTGAGACAGAGAGAGAGTGGAGAAGGGTCAGGGAGGGAAGGAGACACAGAGTCTGAAACAGGCTCCAGGCTCTGAGCAAGCATTCAGCACAGAGCCCAATGTGGGGCTTGAACCCACGAACTGCGAGAGCATGACCTGAGCCAAAGTCGGAAACTCAACCGACTGAGCAACCCAAGAGCCCCTGAGAGCACTTTTCTTTTTAAAGAAATAAAAAAAGGCTTTTGCACAATTACTCAAATATTCAAGAGAGTTCAAATATTCAAGTATATGATTAGTGAGAAATTAAATACTAGTTAATTAAATTAAGTCTTCAAAAATATTTGATGATTTGTATATAACTTGCACAAGATATTTGTTTACCATTATCATCCACCATGAAGATGTAGTGATAAGACTAAGCCATTGAAAACAGAAAGATTAAAATCTGCTTAAGAAGCACCAATATCTACGTCAAAAGATAGTCATTATTTTAAAAAGACTATTCCTCAAAGATGAAATATTAATACATGAAACTGCAGAAGGCATGTTTACATAATGCCTTCTAAGCATATTTTAATTTGTAGAAAGTGATTATTCTTCCAAATTAATTTGTATCCATTTTAAGTTTCCTTGTGCATATACAAAAACTGAAGCAAGAACTGTTCATGTATTCATTTTGTTAGGAACAGAAGAATTTCTTGGTTACATAATGCCACTTTTCCATCAGTGGTATTGTTTGCTTCAAACAGAAGGAGGGCACACATAGATTCAGAGTCCGGAATCTCAGTGGATGCCCTACTGATCTATGGTGGTATTCCATCCTGGACAGGATCCTTAAAGCCATTGAGTAGCTTGACTCGTAAAAGTTTCACAGAGAGATAGTTTCTACTTCACTTTATAAAGCTAAATAAGTCTGAGACATAAACTTCTCATTCCATTAATTCATCCATAGAATTCTCCAATTGGTTATAAAGCAGTGCTACTCAAACTTTAATGTGCATATGACTCACGTTAAGCTGCAGATTGGGATTCATTAGATCTGGGAAAAGGTCTGAGATTTTGCATTTCCTACAGTCTTCCTGGTGATGAGCATGCTTTGAGGAGCAAGGTGTTAGAAGTCATTGAACACCATACCCAGATCTATTTTACCCGAGTTCTGTGACTTTGGTCCTACAGTAAATATGGCAAAGGAGCTTCAAACCACATCACATAGGTAACTGTTTATATCGCCTCAAATTTCTAAATGAAAATGTTGTTCCAAATAAGGTTATTTCCAATAATACTTCAAAGTCTAAATAAAACAACACTGACCTACTTTCTCTTCTAAGCTAACAGAATCATGTGTCAAAGCAATCAAAATTTCTTAGATCTGAAGATTCTGACGATTTCTAAGACTGAAAATGATACCAGAAACATGGCTCCAATTGCCTCCATAAACAATTACACTATCAAAACCTCTGATTTTGTAAACATAAAGGTTGATAAAGTAGACATCAAAAATAAGCCCCATTTATGAGACGAGAAAGGAAAATGCATTTACTATTTTTCTACCTACAAGAATATATTCCTATAAGCAAGGAATAACTTCTATTTTTAAATTATGTATATGCATATATATTCTCTCAAAATTCAATTAAAAATAAACAACCCATTAAAATTTACAAAATATATGAACAGCACTAGATTTTAAAAGTTATGTGTATAACAAAGAAGCATATGAATAGATGCTTATTACCATTAGTCCTTAGGGAATGCAAATGAAAATCAAAATGAGATACCATTACAGGCCCACGAGGATCATCAATATTAAAAATGTCTGACCATACAAATGTTAATGAAGGTATGGAGGAAATGTATCTCTCATACACAGCTTAGATATATAATATATATTTAATAAGTATATAACATAATAATAACTATGTGTATATGTGTGTATATGTATATATATATATATATATATATATATATATATATATATATACAGAAAGAGAGAGAGAGAAGCTATATCCTCTCTATTCTCTTTATCCATTCTGGTCACCAGTTTCAAGTGACCTGGAGGTGTCCCTGGGTGGCGATCGCAGAGACTGGGGTCCCAAGTGAGTGTAAAGGCTCTTTTCTAGGTGGTGCTGGTGAGCTAGCAAGGAAAAGGGAGAGCACCAAGATGGTATCCATGACCTTCTTTTCTTGAAAGCAGTTTCATAGGTTCTCAAATGTGTGCCGGTCTTGAAGCCTGTCCCTCAGACTAAAGCTCCGGGACATGCAAAGAGGCCTCCTTCACAGAAAGACTGGGGACTGAGTGTGCCTGAGTCTGTTCTCTGTGCAGTGCTGTGGGGGACGGTACATACTTAAGAACTCTCTCCATTGGTTATAATCCTATGGGACCCACAAGCATGAACCCCATTGGAGCCACACAATGTAGAGGTGCCCCTCAGCAGTAGTCAGAAAAATCGGGGCACCAGACAGGGATATGAACGCCTTCCTGGGTGACACCAATTATTACGGTCCCCTGGGACCAGGAACACAAACTTCCCAGCCCCTCAGAGCCAGGTGATCAACATGCATCCCCTTTAGCGACAGCCACAAAAATCAGGGCACCAGCCATATGTAAAATCTGACTTTCAGGACACACCAGTGGTCTGGAGGAGGGCAAAGGGAAAGTACAGGTGGTATTGTGGAGTCTCCATCTCCAGAGTGTTCCAGCAGGCTCCTGGATGTGCGTGTTAGATTAGATTCCTTCCCCTCAAGCCAACACTACATTATAAGCAGGTGAGCCTCCATCACTTAAGTCTGGGCACAACTGATTGCCTTTGACCTGGGCCCTGGAGCAGTTTGGTCTGTGCCCACAAGCCTTTTAAGAGCAATTTCTCAGATTGCTAGATTCTTGAGGGTCTTGGAATACACGCCCTGTTGGTTTTGAAGTTAGATACTTTGGGGGCTTGTCTTTGAAGTGTATGTCTTAGATGTTGGGATGCCCGATGCAAGGTTCAAACCCTTCACTCTTCAGGGAGGAGCTCTGGATTTCCAGTTACCTCTCAGTTGTAGGACATTGTTCCTGGAGTGGGGTTTGTGGCAGCTGTGTCCTAGCTTCTCTTACCCGCTTTGATGTGGTTTTCTTCTCATTTGTCTTATGTGTAGTTGCCAATTACCCAGACTTCAGGGGTTTTAAAGAGGAATTATGCCATATGTATCTGAAGACCTAGTGTGTCTGTGGGAGGAGGTGAGTTAAGGATCTTCCTATGTCCACCTTGAACTGGGTCCTCCAGAAGCTCTTTAATTTAGTCGCAGTTATTTTGTTGTTGTTGTTGCTGTTGTTGCCTGTGCTCTTGGTGAATTATCCTATGAGTAATATCTTAAAACATTCTACCTCAGATTAATACCCAACTTAATTTCAGAAATATACAAAATCTTTAGCCTACTATAGCTCCATTTCCACTACCTCTTTGGTGGTATTATTGCCATATAAATGTCAATTTAATGCATCATAAACCCATTAACATAGCTTTATAATTATTGCTTTATGTAGTTATCTTCTAAATCGGATGAGTGAGAAGTCTTACCAAAGCAGAACAAAAATAAATCCTGTTACATTAACCTAGTTATCCATGCTAGTGTTCTTTAATTCTTCATGTGAACTTGAATTACGTTCTTTTTTTCCTTTTTTTTTTTTCAACCTGAAAGACTCTCTTCAGTATTTTTGTAGGCCAGGTCGGCTAGCTCCAGATTCTTTTTTTATTTCCTAGGACTGTCTTAATGTATTCTTCATTATTGAAGTATACTTTTGCTGGTTGAAAACTTCTGGGTTGACAAATCTTTTTCTTTCAGCACTTGTAACTGAATCGTTTCTGGTTTCCATCATTTTTGATGAGAAATCCCCTCTTAACCTTATTGAAAATACCTTGACTATGATAAGTCACTTTTTTTTCCTACTGCTTTTATTATTTTCTGCTTTTGTCTTTAATATTTTGACTGGTGTGTCTAAGTTGAATCTCCTTGAAATTATCATCCTTGGAATTTATTGTGCTTCTTGGATATGTAATGTTTTGGCCAATTCTGGTAAGTTTAAGGTTATTGTTCCTTGAAATGTTTTATGCTCTTTTCTGTCACATTTCCCCTTCTAGGACTCTTATATGAGTGTTTGTACATATGATGATGTACCACTTTTCTTTGAGGCCCCATTCATTTTCTTTATTCTTTTTTTTTCCTACCTCAGTATTAATAATTCTAATAGACCCATCTTAAAGTTCACTGATTCTTTTTTCTGTATACTTTCATCTGCTATGGAACACTTGCAGTAAAGTTTTCACTTATGATACTTCTCAACTCAAGAATTTTAATTTTGTTCTTTTGCATAATTCATAGCTCCTTATTGTTAGTCTCTATTTGATGACACAGTGCTCTAATATTTCATTTAGTGCATCATGTACAGCTTCTTCTAGTATTTAAACAGAATTATAGCTTATTTAAAGGTTTTGCCTAGTAAATATGCATCAGGATTTCCTCAGTGGATTTCTATTGGCTATTCTTTTTCTATGCATGGGCAAAACTTTTCTGTTCCTTTGCATGTGTTTAATTTTTCTTAAAACATAGGCATTTTCTTTAGAGAGAGAGAGAGAGAACAAGTGAGCTCATGAGTGGGGAAGGGGCAGAGGGAGAGAGAGAATCTTAAGAAATCTCCACTGCCAGTGCAGAGCCCAATGTGGGTCTCCATCCCATAACCCTGGGATCATCACCTAAGCTGAAATCAAGAGCCGGATGCTGAACCAACTGAGCTACACAGGCATCCCTGAAAAGGTAGGCATTTTATTTTTTATTTAAAAAGATTTTTTTGAGTATAGTTGATACACAGTGTTACATTAGTTTCAGGTGTGCAACATAGTGATTCAACATCTCTATGTGTTATGCTATACCCACCATAAATGTAGCTACCATCTGTCACCACACAAGGCTATTACAATGTCATTGACTATATTCCTTATGCTATACCTTTTATTCCCATAACTCATTCATTCTATAACTGGGAGCCTGTATCTCCCAGTTATAAAGGAAAGGAAAGGAAAGGGAGCCCCCTTTCCTCTGATAACCATCAGTTTGTTCTCTGTATTTATAGTCTGATTCTGTTTCTTAATTTGTTAATTTTTCTCATGTATTAATGCTAACAATTTTGACAAGTTGTAAGAAAGTATTCTTTTTTTAATTATTTAAATCCAAGTTAGTTAACATATAGTGTAATAATGATTTCAGGAATAGAATGTAGTGATTCATTACTTACATATAACACCAGCACTCATCCCAACAGTGACCTCCTTGATGCCCATTGCCCATTTAGCCCATGCCCCACACAACACCGACCAGCAAGCTTCAGTTTGTTCTCTGTATTTAAGAGTCTCTTATGATTTGCCTCCTCTCTGCTTTTATCTTATTTTTGCTTCCCTTCTGCTATGTTTATCTGTTTTGTTTCTTAAATTCCACATATGAGCGAAATCACGTGATATTTGTCTTTCTCTGACTGACTTATTTTGCTTAGCATAATACACCATTTTATGTCAGTTGCCTTTCAGTTTTGCTTATTGTTTCCTTCACTGTGCAGAAGATTTTTATCTTGGTGAGGTCCCAACAGTTCATTTTTGCTCCTGTTTCCCTTGCCTCTGGAGGCATATTGAGTAAGAAGTTGCTGCAGCCAAAGTCAAAGAGGTTGTTGCCTATTTTCTCCTTGAGGATTTTGATGGCTTTCTGTCTTACATTTAGGTCTCCCATCCATTTTGAGTTGATTTTTGTGTATGGTGTATGAAAGTGGTCCAGGTTCATTCTTCTGCATGTCGCTGTCTAAGTTTTGCCAACACCATTTGCTGAAGAGACTGTCGTTTTCCCACTGGATATTCTTTCCTGCTTTGTCAAAGATCAGTTGGCCATATGTTTGTGGGTCCATTTCTGGGTTCCCTATCCTGTTCCATTGACCTAAGTGTCTTTTTTGTGTGTCAGTACCATAGTGGGTTGATAATTACAGCTTTGTAATACAGCTTGAAGTCCGGAAATGTGATGCCTCCTGCTTTGGTTTTCTTTTCAAGATTGCTTTGGCTATTTGAGGTAGTTTCTGGTTCCTTACAAATTTTAGAATTGTTTGTTCTAGCTCTGTGAAGAATGTTGGTGTTATTTTGATAGGGATTGCATTGAATATGTAGATTGCTTCAGGTAGTATCAACATTTTAACAATATTTGTTCTTCCAACCCATGAGCATGGAATGTTTTTCCATTTTTTTGTGTGTCTTCTTGAATTTCTTTCGTAAGCTTTCTACAGTTTTCAGTGTATAGATTTTTCATACTTTGGTTAGGTTTATTCCTAGGTATTTTATGGTTTTTGATGCAATTATAAGTGGGATCGATTCTTTGATTTCTCTTCCTGCTGCTTCATTATTGGTGTATAGAAATACAACTGATTTCTGTACATTGATTTTATATCCTGTGACTTTGCTGAATTCATAGATAAGTTCTAGCAGTTTTTTAGTGGATTCTTTTGGGTTTTCCACACATACAATCATGTCATCTGGAAGAGTGAAAGGTTAACTTCCTCTTTGCCAATTTGGATGTCTTTTGTTTCTTTGTGTTGTCTGATTGCTGAGGCTAGGACTCCCAACACTATGTTGAATAACAGTAGTGAGAGTGGACATCCCAGTCATGTTCCTGACCTTTCAGGGAAAGCTCTCAGTTTTTCCCCACTGAGGATGAAATTGGCTGTGGGATTTTGTACATGGCCTTTATAAACACAGTAGCAGAGAGAACATAGCACACACCAGAGACACTTCCTGAAGTGCCAGTCCCTGGACACTGTATGATCTCTTCTTCATAAGGTCATTACCCTCAGGATCAAGAAACATAACAGGTTTTTCTAACACATACAAGAAGACAGAGACTTAGATAAAATGCCAAGACAGAGAAATTCATCCCAAAAGAAAGAACAAGAAAAGGCCATGGCCAGAAATCAAATCAAAACAGATATAAATATTGTGCCTGTTGGAATTTTTTTTTTCATTTTTTTTTCAATATATGAAATTTATTGTCAAATTGGTTTCCATACAACACCCAGTGCTCATCCCAACAGGTGCCCTCCTCAATACCCATCACCCACCCTCCCCTCCCTCCCACCCCCCATCAACCCTCAGTTTGTTCTCAGTTTTTAAGAGTCTCTTATGGTTTGCCTCCTTCCCTCTCTGTACCTTTTTTTTTCCCCTTCCCCTCTCCCATGGCCTTCTGTTAAGTTTCTCAGGATGCACATAAGAGTGAAAACATATGGTATCTGTTTTTCTCTGCCTGACTTATTTCGCTTAGCATAACACTCTCCAGTTCCATCCACGTTGCTACAAAAGGCCATATTTCATTCTTTCTCATTGCTAAGTAGTTAGTATTCCATTGTATATATAAACCACAACTTCTTTATCTTTTAAGATTGTTTCTTCTAACTTTGTGAAAAACTCTGTTGATATTTTTATAGGGATTTCATTAAATATGTAGATTACTTTGGGTAATATAGAAACTTTAACAATATTTGTTCCTCCAATCCATGAATGTGGAATGTTTTTCCATTTCTTTGCATTGTCTTCAATTTCTTTCATCAGTGTTTTATAGTTTTCAGAGTATAGGTCTTTATGTCTGTGTTTAGATTTATTCCTGGGTATCATGGTTCTTGATGCAATTGCAAATGGGATTGATTCCTTGATTTCTTTTTCTGCTGCTTCATTATTGGCATATAGAAATGCAACACATCTCTGTAGGTTGAGTTTGTACCTTGCAACTTTACTGAATTTGTGTATCAGTTCTGGCAAACTTTTAGTGGAGTCTTTTGTGTTTTCTATATAAAGTATCATGTCACCTGCAAATATTGATAGTTTGACTTCTTCCTTGCTGATTTGAATGCCTTTTATTTCGTTGTGTTGTCTCATTACGGTGACTAAGACTTCCAGCACTATGTTAAATAACAGTGGTGAGAGCGAAATTCCCCGTTTTTTTTCCTGACTGTAGAGGAAAAGCTCTCAGTTTTTCCTCACTGAGGAAAATATTAGTTATGGGTGATTCTTCGATACTTTAAAATTTGTGCTCTGTCTCACACTTTGGCATTTGAAGTCACTATAGATAGTGACTCAAGGGCTCAAGTCTAAATCCAAACTGTTCTAAAATTAACTTCAATATTGTATAGTGATTCTTTCCTATTTTTTCTTATTTACCTTTGTATTTAGCTCCTACCTTAGAAGTGAATTTCATTCACTTGATGTCTGGTCAATATTCTGACTCCTTTTAACATGCCCAACTCCTTTAAGTCTATTTTATTTCTTCCATTCTTATTCTCAGAAAAAGCGTTTCACCTTGACCTATCTTCTTATGTACTACTCACTTCTACTGCAAGTTCTATGTGTGCTTGACTACTGAAATACTAGCCCTCTCTCTACCCATGAGCTACCATAAGACTCAAAGGAAAGTTAAGAATAAAAGACACACTGGAGATTAAAAAGTAAACTCTGCCTTTGCCAAATGGGGAATATACCAGAAAAATCCATTGACTAATGCAAGATCTAAATGAAAAATAATAGAACACAGTTTCTGCCAAGTACCCCATGCCTTAATGTGCATTTTTAAATTTGCAATATTAAACAGTTTTGTGCCATAATCTGCCCTTAATGATTTGTCTACACTTAATATCTTGATCTTTTCCAGTATAACTCCAACGCAATGTTTCATATCTGCTATTATTTTTGGCAGTATACAAACAAGATATTAAAACAGATTTTCGGCTTGAACGTATTATGCCAGTCGTTTTTAAAATATTGAAAACAGAAAAATTAGAGGTCATGTTCAATGCTTTTATGAAATATTTGGAGTTTTATAACACAAACAAATTAAACAGCAAAAATTGAAATAAAACTTTGAAGATTATTAATGGTTAATGTCAAGCAAATATCCCCAGAAATTTTGCCAGCGGTACATATTTATATGTTTACATATACATTTTAACTACCTGAATATTTTAAAATAAGCGATTACATAAATATAATACAGAAACTTCAAGAGGCACTATTTATATTGTAATCTGTGAAAGTGGCACCCTCCTATTGTGTAATAGATATACTGATAAAATATAATTATTCCAACGTTCATTACTGAAGAAAAAGTATTTACTTGGAAAAGTCCAAAAAGCCAGTTACAATGAAATATATTCAATTAAAGTAAAATTTAAAACCCCAGCATTTCACCAGATGCTCTCTCTTATCCCTGGATGTTAAATCTGGACAGTGAAACTACAAATCCTTCTGGCTTCCAACTAGGGGAGGAGGAGGGTGCCTGGAGGAGGGAAGTGATGATATAACCTGACAAAGAAGGTAGGCTGGCCTGTTCTTAAGGAACAAATTCTGAACTTCCTTCGCTTCTACAAGTACTTTGTGAACTTAAACATGCTCACCAGGCAAAGATGTTTTAATTAGATGACAAAGCAAAGTTTTGGGTCTTGTTTTTCATGTACCCAATGGCTCATGCTCTTGTCTAGAAGCAAGGAAATGGTACCTAAAGCTATGCTGAATAATATTCATTATTCCAATTTTGAGGTTTGGAATCTCTGAAGATGATGCATTCAGGGAAATCTTCCTTTAAATTTATTTATTTATTTATTTATTTTTGAGAGAGAGAGAGAGAGAGAGAGAGCAAGCAGGGGAGGGAGAAAGAGAGAAGCCCAAGCTGTGAGCACAGAACCTGACACAGGGCTTGAAACCATGAACTGTGAGACCATGACCTGAGCCAAAACCAAGAGTTGGATGCTTAACCAACTGAGCCACCCAGTTGCCCTGAAAACTTTTTTTTAAATAATATGTGTGTAAACTGTACTGTGCCTGAGAATTAGCAATGGTACTCAGAATGGTATATGTGGAATGTACGAATAGTTACGTGCAGGGGCGCCTGGGTGGCTCAGTCGGTTAAGCGGCCGGCTTTGGCTCAGGTCATAATCTCGTGGTCCGTGAGTTTGAGCCCTGCGTCGGGCTCTGTGCTGACAGCTCAGAGCCTGGAGCCTGTTTCAGATTCTGTGTCTCCCTCTCTCTGACCCTCCCCCATTCATGCTCTGTCTCTCTCTGTCTCAAAAATAAATAAACGTTAAAAAAAATTTTTAAAATATAGTTATGTGCAAAAAGCCAGAAAAATGATATGTCCTTCTCTCATAGTATAGAGACATCCCAGGATAACTTTTTTGGAATGCCAAAGCCTACCTTCCACTGTCCTGTTCCAGGGAACTTTGGAAATGTAATGCTGCAGAATACTAAATGCTGTGGTTTTCCTTCTCTGGACAGAGTGACCAAATCTATGATAATAGCTATAAGGAATTAGAGGGAAGGGGCAGATTGGAAAATGCATTCTCTCAGAGGAAGAGGAAGAAGGGCAAGCCTCCAAATGAAAAGCAAACTTTTAAAGTTGAAGACAACATGGTAAGACCTTATAGGAAGGTTTTAACTATTTTTCCCTTTTTACACTGGACTATGGGAAAATTTATGATTAAAATTCAATATTTAGTTTGATTTGTTTTAATTTTCTATATTTTTCCTTTGTTCCTCTTCTATATCTTGATTTTCTCTGAGCTCCAAGGGAACATTAACATTCACAAGCATATATGTTAATGGTGGTGAGAAAACTAAAGGAAAAGAAAATGAAGGCGTGTTCATTTTCTCTGTTACCCTTAAATAGAAAGCAGAATTTGAATAGTTAACTGAGTATGTTCCGAGCACAATTGACTATTGACTATTAGGTCTCCATCTTTATCTGGAAAAGCCTAACTTATTCTTCAAGGTTAGCTTAAATATTATCTCATCTATCAAATTTTTACCAACTCCTCCAGTCTAGTATTATTTTTCTCCTTTCCTACCTGACAGTAAGACACGTCATACATATGTTTCTTTCCGTGGCTAGATGTATAACTTCCCCTAGTCAGGGAATTATCCTGAATGCCTATGCCTTCAGCTTTTAACATAGGGCATTGCATATAGAATATGCAATGATAATGTGGAATGATTATGGTTGAATACCATTGTTGAAAAGAATCTGTAATAAAAATTGAAAGGAAGAGGGAAAGGGGAAGGAAGGGAGGGAGGAAGGATGGAAAGAAGGAAGGGCTGTTTGGGAAGGAAGCATGACCTTGCATACTCTAATGTACATAAATACACATTTTAACAAATATTCATGAAAAAATATATTTCGTCACTTGCTATGTGCAAGTACCAATTTAAGAGTGTCATTGAGCTCAATATACAAGCTCTCTTTGAAACTCTAGTATATCTATGTGCATTGTCACAGTTCTTTACAAATTATACTTAATAAATCTATTAGTACTCATTTTTGGAAGTAGGAAGTGAATGTTCCAAATTTACACACTAAATTTTCTTAGTTAGTTAGAAAAGGATTACAGAGTCAAAGTGATTCATGTACATTTAAAATTTTTGTTCTTGAAAGGACTTAAAGGGGAAGTTAGAAATAAGCAGTCTTTGATTTACTACTGCTGCTCTAAGTTCAGTTCTATATTGAAACACCTATCTCCCAATGTCCTCTTCTCTCTCCTGGTTCTTTTCCTATATTGAGTCCCACCTGATGAAACTAACTTGGTGGATGCGGTTGTTGCTTTGCCCAGATCTTCTTTGTCAGCAGGAACTTCCCTCCCCCAGATGCTGTGAGTACTGCCCGATAATGGCTCACAGTTGTTTCTCCTCCGGGTCAATGACCTTCCTTCAAAGAGGATCTGCCTAACAGAAGAGTATGCTCTGTCTCTTCCCATTCTGGAACGATCAAGACCAAAGATTGGCTGAAAGACAGGTGTATGATTCCAGCCCCTTACCTCAAAGAGAGAACAGCTCTATTGTGCAATTCCTGTTCCAGAGTTACCTTATGGGATTAGATTGAACTCGGTGGGTGGATGCAACCACATCCTTGTTAGACGTTTTCCCCTGCTCTATCCAGCTTTTCTTTTCTTGAGAGCACTCCCCCAATAAAGAACTTGAACACAAATATCTCTCCAACTCTTCTGGGGAAGCTGACCTCAGCCATAATAAAGTTTTTAAGGATTGAAGTAAAGAATTTCCCGACATTTCTCTTTTTATCTATAAGCCAAATATATTAAGCAATTTTCATGTTGGAAAGAGTTTTCAGGGAGAACAGTGTTTGACTCATACTGCTTGCTAAAGTTTAAAGTTTTGTCACATGAATAATTAGATATGCAATTTAGTGATACATCTTTCTAAGACACTCAACCTTTATTATGAATCACATTTTATTACTCAGAAATCAGAGGGGCTAGATGGTTAAGAAAGTGTGAGAACTGGAACCATTCTTTCCCAGTGAATAACACATGTATCACTATCTCTAGTCTTGAAAACATGACTCTTCTCATGTGATTCCTTTTGTACATAGGCCATAAATTGCTTCCCTTGTGATCACACATGGTCTTTTTAGTATAACCAAAGCTACAAAAATTTACAATATATGCTATAATTGGTCATGTACTTACTTCAGTAGTTTTTGAATATTAGCCTGAGTATTAGGCAAGTTTCTCCAGAGAAGCAGAACCAATAGGATAGATGATAGATTAGATAGATAGATAGATA
The DNA here is from genome assembly GCF_023721935.1 of Panthera uncia. Lineage (NCBI taxonomy): Eukaryota > Metazoa > Chordata > Mammalia > Carnivora > Felidae > Panthera > Panthera uncia. The sequence continues at coordinate 80,132,918 of NC_064812.1, forward strand.
GATAGATGATAGATTGATAGATAGATAGATGACATGGATATAGATAGATATAGATAGATATAACTTATGGTGATGATATTCACTATAGGGAATTGGCTCATGCAATTCTAGAAGATGAGAAGTTCCACAATCTGCTTCTTCAAGCTGGTAACTCAGGAAAGTTGGTGGTATAATTGAGCTTCAGTCTGAAGGCTTGAGAACCAGGAACACTAATGGCAGAACATCAACCTCCCAGCTCAAACAGTTAGGCAGGAAAGGTCAAATTCTTTCTTCCTCTGCCCCTTGTTCTACTCAGGCCTTCTGCAGATTGAGTGATGCCCACCCACTTTGGGTAGGGCAAACTGCTTCTACTGGGTCCACCAATTCAAATTCCAATTTTATCCAGAAACACCCTCACAGCCACACTCAGAATAATGTTCAGTTAAATATCTGCACATCCTGTAATCCACTCAAGCTGACATGTAAAAATAACCATCTTAGCCTAGGATTAATTTAGCAACCTTGGTCTCCATTGATAGTTTGAATAGGAGCCCCTGAAAGGCTGAGATTGTATCTTCTGTTCTTCATTCTCAGATTTTAATGTAGTATGTGTCTTTTCTTTTAATTTTTTTAAAATAAAATTAAAAATTTTAATTTTTGAGAGAGAGAGACAGAGACAGAGTGCAAGCAGGGGAAGAACAGAGAGAGAGGGATACACAGAATCCGAAGCAGGCTCCAGGCTCTGAACTGTCAGCACAGAGCCTGATGGGGGCCTCGAACCCGCAAACCATGAGATCATGACCTGAGTTGAAGTCAGACGCTTAACCAGCTGAGCCACTCAGGCACCCCTCTAATTCTTTGTTTTAATGTTTGTTTGTTTGTTTGTTTGTTTAGAGAGAGAGAGAGAGGGAGGAGACAGCATGAGCAGGGGAGAGGCAGAGAGTGAGGGAGAGAATCTGCGCTGACAACACGGAGCCTGATGCAAAGCTCAATCTCATGAACCATGAGATTATAACCTGAGCTGAAATCAACAGTCGAGATGCTTAACCGACTGAGCTACCCATGCAGCCCAAACTTCTTTTTAATTCTTGATGGATCTTCCACAAGGGCAGATGGGCTGTAAACAATACCTGTCAATATCTATATCTCTAGGGCTTATCACAATATGGAAAGAATAAACAATGTTTATTGAATATATACATATAAGAAATTTATCAGTCTAATCCAGTCTCATTCAGTTTTAATTAAAACTGAATTTAATTAAAACCGACCGTGCTCAATTTCTCAAGAGTTTTGGAGCCCAAAGTTTCATAACCAAGTAATTGAGATATACTACTAAACCTGGAACCTCACCAATCTGATGACACCACCATTTTTTTTTAATTTTTTTTTTAAATTTACATCCAAATGAGTTAGCATCTAGTGCAACAATGATTTCAGGAGTAGCTTCCTTAATTCCCCTTACCCATTTAGCCCACCCCCCCTCCCACAACCCCTCCAGTAACCCTCTGTTTGTTCTCCATATTTAAGAGTCTCTTATGTTTTGTCCCCCTCCCTGTTTTTTATTATTTTTGCTTCCCTTCCCTTATGTTCATCTGTTTTGTAACGTAAAGTCCTCATATGAGTGAAGTCCCATGATATTTGTCTTTCTCTGACTGACTAATTTCACTTAGCATGATACCCTCTAGTTCCATCCATGTAGTTGCAAATGGCAAGATTTCATTCTTTTTGATTGCCGGGTAATATTCCATTGTATATATACATATATATACCATATCTTCTTTATCCATTCATCCATCGATGGACATTGGGGCTCTTTCCATACTTTGGCTATTGTTGATAGGGCTGCTCTAAACATGGGGGTGCATGTGTCCCTTCGAAACAGCACACCTGTATCCTGTGGATAAATGCCTAGTAGTGCAATTGCTGGGTCGTAGGGTAGTTCTATTTGTAATTTTTTGAGGAACCTCCATACTGTTTTCCAGAGTGGCTGCACCAGCTTGCATTCCCACCAGCAGTGCAAAAGAGATCCTCTTTCTGATGACATCACCATTTCTATTTTTATCTATGTTCCTTTCAAAAATCCCAGCACAGTGTGATGACACCTTGTCTTTCTTACTTTCTTCTCTTTCTCTCTCCTTCTCTTTCCCTCTCTTTCTCTGACTCTCTTTTTCTCTTACACATGCACACATATACATAACCACAGTTTAAACAATTTTAAAAGAATTTGCTGTTTCATGGGATGGCATTTATCTTTCTGTGTTTATGAAAGCCCAGGTTTTCAAACTTACAGTTTGAAAAATTAGTTTTCAGCAAGAGAATGGGTGTGTATACCCCTTGGGAAGACTAAAACAACAACAACAACAACAACAACAACAACAACAACAACAACAGTCTATTGTGGCTGTGAAGAAAACAAAGTTGCCAGCTTTCTTTTGCAATAAAAATTATAATTGTCATTTGGAACATTATGGTTTACTAACTTCTTAAATCATAAGCAATTATAATTGCCCTAAAAATCTGTCCATTCTTCATATAGACTTCCTAAAGAGCTATTTGGAAACAATTTTATTATTTCAATAAGTGTGTTAGATATAAAGACATGAAATGCCAGTAAAGAGTACTACGTATATAATTTCCCCAATCAACATATTATGTACATTAATATTATCTACCTTTTAATAATAAAAACAGGCGTTTCTATGTGGTTTAGTTTTAGGAGAAAAAATACTATTTTCCCTTGTTAAGACGGGATATTTGGTTGGGCTAAATGGGTGACAGGCACTAAAGAGGACATTCTTCAGGATGAGAAATGGGTGTCATATATAAGTGATGAACCACTGGGCTCTACTGAAGCTAAGACTAAACTCGATGTTAACTAACTTGAGAATAAAAAAATAAAAAATATAGACAATGAGACTTCTCATAAAATAATCTCTCTTTTATATCTTTGGCGCCTCTAGTTTATTTCTGTAGCTCAGGTTTATATTTTTTCCACAAAAAGTTATCGGTTGATATTTTTGTTCTTTATACAGAAGACTTACCAAAAAAGGAGAGCTAATGATTTGGGATGCTAATTAAAGAGGAAAAGGACCAATAGTGAAGGGCTTGACTGACAAAGCGTAAGAGTTGGGCTTTTCCTCTAAACCTCAGCCATTTGCACGTTAAACAAAAATGGTTTAAAATTTATGTAGATAAGAGTCAGGGTGTAAATGCAGGGACCCAGTAGGAAGTTCTTGCAATACTAGTGAGCGGAGTCTTAGACAAGAGAGGTAGTGGATATGGAAGGAAGTAAATACATTGGCGGTATGTTTTGGATTTCTTTTGGCACGTCCATTTGGAAAGCGTGTGTATGCTTCTGAAGGAAGCCATGCTTAATTCAGCCCTAACTAAGAGAAAGAAAATTATACCACTATAATGCACTCCCAGTTTTAAAAATGAATAATAGCTATTATGCCTTTCATCAAAAGTTCTAATGTTCAGTGACTTCTCTATAGTCTCCCTTTAACAAAGAAGTCACCTTGATATCTAAACTAGATATTAAACTAGATATTTAAAAATGTGTTTGCCTGCCTGTGGTGTAAACCAGTAAACTTTGATATATGTTAGCTAATTTCACTATCATTCTCAGAATTCATTATAAATTACTATGACTTGTTTGTATTTGATTTCTCAAGTATATCACCTTCCTCATTTTCTACTTTTTGTCTGATTAATTTACAGTGATAAATTAGTAATATGATGTTTAATCAGTTCAAAGTATGTACTCTTGATGTTTCTTCTCTGCAATGTTTTAATCTAGAATCTTCCCAGAAGGACACATTATTTCAGCTTTTTAAATTTTTTTTTATTTAAAAAAATTTTTTTAATGTTTATTTATTTTGAGATAGAGAGAGACAGAGTGCAAGTGGGGGAGGGGCAGAGAAAGAGGGAGCCACAGAATCTGAAGCAGGCTCCAGGCTCTGAGCTGGCAGCACAGAGCCCAATGTGGGGCTCGAGCCCACAAACCGTGAGATCATGACCTGAACCAAAGTCAGATGCTCAACCAACTGAGCCACAAAGGCGCCCTTCATTATTTCAGCTTTAACCCTGGAAAGTGTTTATAGCCTTTTTAGTCTCTTAAACGTCAAAATCTGTTTACCTCTGCCATTATTCAATATTTAACCAAAAATGAAATCATGTGAAAACTTTTGAGAAGTAAAAGAGAAGCATATGATAAAAATAAAAGTATGGTGATTACTCAGAAGAGCATTTTTTTAACTCGACTGTCATAAAAAATTAGTTCTCTAATTAAGTAAGGCAATGACAAGATATCTTTTGACATATGTCTTCCTGTTATAGTCCATGTTCAACTAGAATCCAGCAACTAGTTCCATATATCTGTATTTTATGCCTGAGGTTTTTGGTTGCTTGTTTTCACCATTGAAAAGTTCAGAGGTCAACGTTAATGTATTTGGCTAAAAATTAAATTCTTGATTTTACTATATGATAATAAATATAATAATAATTGATTACCTCTTAATCTAAGTATTAGGTTCTTTTTGTCAAAATTTTGTTTAAATTCCAGTTAGTTAATGTATAATGTAATACTGCTTTCAGGAGTAGAATTTAGTGATTCATCACTTACATGTAATACCTATTGTTCAACACAAGTGTGCTCCTTAATACCCATCACCCATTTAGCCCACCTCTGCCCACCTTCCCTCCATCAACCCTAAGTTTGTTCTCTATAGTTAAATCTATTATGGTTTTCTTTCTTCTTTTTTTTCTTCCCCTATGTTCCTCTATTTTGTTTCTTAAATTCCACATATGAGTAAAATCGTATAGTATTTGTCTTTCTCTTACTTATTTTGCTTAGCATAATACACTCTAGCTCCATCCACATAATTACAAATGGCACAATATCATTCTTTTTGATGGCTGAGTAATATTCCATTGTGTGTGTGTGTGTGTGTGTGTGTGTGTGTGTGTGTGTACATACACATCTTCTTTATCCATTCATCAGTCAATGGACATTAGGGCTATTAATAGATTCTTGTACACATTCTATTTTTTTAAAGTTTATTTATGTTGAGAGAGAGAGCAAGAAAGGGGCAGAGAGAAAGCAAGAAAGAGAGAATCCCAAGCAGGCTCCACACTGTGTGGAGCTGACATGGGGCTCAAACTCATAAAGTGTGAGATCATGACCTGAGTCTAAATCAAGAGTCGGACGTTTAACCGACGTTTAACCGAGGGATGCCTAGGCACCCCTCTTATGCACATTCTCATTTTATATATAATATAAAGTAGTTAAAAAATGTTCTTGGTAACACACATTAAAATAATGTACTGGGATGTCATTGTAAAGAAGTTTCGTATGTAGATAAATACACACTCATGGTGACTATGTAAGTTCCATGTTAATTCTGTTAAAACTCATAGAAGGCATTTGTATTTCTTAGACATACAAAATTATTCAATAAGCAGTTGTAGAAAATCACTTTAAGTATAAAAATATTTATTACTGGGACACCTGGGTGGCTCAGTCTGTTGAGCATCCGACTCTTGATTTCAACTCAGGTCATGATCTCATGAATCATGACATTGAGTCCCACATCAGTCTCTGCACTGGCAGTGGGGAGACTGCTTGGGATTCCCTCTTTTCTTCTCTCTCTCTGCCTCTCCCCCTTCACTGCTCATGCTGGCATGTGTGCATGCTCTCTCTCAAAATAAATAAATAAACATATAAAAAATTATTACTTGTAATTTAGTTGGTGGATAAATTTAAAGAGATTGCAATTTAAAATCTAAATTTTAAACATGGCTTTCTATTTTTTCAAAATGTCAAGAGACTCTAGCTAGAAAAATATAGAAATATAATAAAATATGCTAATATAAAGGTGGCAAAATAATTTTTCAGCCAAACTAGATTGTACAGAAATTTAGACCACTTCTTTTTTTATTATTTATTTTGAGAAAGAGAGAGTATGAAAGTGGAGTAGGAGGAAAGAGAGAGGGAGAGAATCCCAAGCAGGCTTTGAACTGTCAGCATGGAGCCTGACTCAGGGTTCAATCTCAGGGCCATGAGATTATGACCTGAGCCATCTGAGCCAAAATCAAGAGGTGGACGCTTAACTGACTGAGCAACCCAGACACCCCAGAAATTTGGACCCTTTCTTTTATTTTTTTATTTTTTTAATGTTTATTTATTTTTGAGAGAGAGAGACAGAGACAGAGAGTGAGTGGGGGAGGAACAGAGAGAGAGGGAGACACAGAATCTGAAGCAGGCTCCAGGCTCTGAGCTGTCAGCACAGAGCCTGATGTGGGGCTTGAACTTGTGGACCATGAGATCATGACTTGAGCTGAAGTCGGATGCTCAACTGACTGAGCCACCCAGGCACCCCTAGTCCCCTTCTTTTAAAACTATTAAAGATTTATAAAGTAATAAATAACTTTGATAGACAAATCTTTCTTATATTTACTAACCTGCTGAATTATAAAAATCTCAATTTACTTACATCAAAAATTATTCCTTTTCAATTTAAACAGGAAAATAAATAAGAGAAAGGAAATACATGCAAATGAAGAATAATTTTCTGCACTTCAAAGAGGCAAAATAGACAACCATACATAGAGTAGTAAGTTTTTAGTTACCTTTACTTAATACACTATTTAACTCAGTTTCACTCATTTTGGCCACATTAGGAGAGCTTTGACTTCCTACCATCCAGAACTATGAGAAACAAGTTTCTATTGTGTAAGCCACAAATCATTGAATGATATACGGAAACGTGTATGTGTCTAGACAACTTGAAATCAAAGTTTCAACTCAATGAAAACTTAGTTACGATATTTTGTATAGAACTCAAGCTTATTACCATTCACATCATCACCATAAAAGGTAGCTATTTTTCAAATTTTTTAACATACAAGAAATTTATTAGAATTATGGGGTAATCATAACTTGCTGGCTTGAAAATATATCCGCCAAAGTGGTTATCACTTAAGTTGGAAGGTCATAAAGAGTCAATATGAAAAAATGATTACTGGCTATGCTTCTTTTGAATTTATGAAGAAATGAGTGACAGAGAAAGTCAACAAGGAGTTGGAGACAAGAAAAGAAACCAAAGCTGAAAAAATCTTGTTTCTGAGAAAGAGTCCCTTAGTGTATACACAGAACTCCAAAAATCCTTAAGAAGTACAAGGTGAAGGAAGGAAGGAAGGAAGGAAGGAAGGAAGGAAGGAAGGAGAGAAGGAAGGAAGAAAGGAACAAAGGAACGAAGGAAGGAAGGAAGGAAAAAGGGTGGGCAAGTGAGTACAACCATTCCACCATCTTTCCAACTAGTCAGGTAATCATAAGCAATATACTTTGCCATGGGCACATTTGTTCATTTGTGTTAATTCTGTTAAAATTTATAAAAATAAATCGGGGTGCCTGGGTGGCTCAGTCGGTTGAGCGTCCAACTTCGGCTCAGGTCATGATCTCACAGCTCGTGTGTTTGAGCCCCGCATCGGGCTCTGTGCTGACAGCTCGGAGCCTGGAGCCTGCTTCAGCTTCTGTGTCTCCCTCTCTCTCTGCCCCTTCCCTGTTCATGCTCTGTCTCTCTCTGTCTCAAAAATAAATAAACGTTAAAAAAAATTTTTTTTAAGAAGAGGAGAGACCAGAGTGTTCTCTTTCTGTGTGTGTACAAAGAAGAGGTCATGTGAGCATAGTGAGAGGGTGCTCATCTGTAAGCCAGGAAGGGAGCCCTCCCTGAGAATGAATTAGCGAGCACCTTACTCTTTGACTTCCTACCATCCAGAACTATGAGAAACAAGTTTCTATTGTGTAAGCCACATACACAGTGATGTGTTGTTATGGAAGACTGAGTAGAATAATACAAATAGCTTGAGAATGAAAGGCTTTCTGTCAGTCCCAGGGGGTCCACGCCTCATGAGTTTTATGTCTAAGAACTCCATCAGTCTCTCAGGGTGAAATTAAGACAAAGATCTGCTTTGGTGTCTGGCAGGCAAGGGGGGAAGGTAAACATTCTGAAATACACTACAGTGTTTTTGTTTTGATGAAGTTTCAGCCTTCAAGGAAAACTGGTTTCTCAGAACCTATTCAACCTGGGGAGGAAGAGGAATATTCAAGTCAATCTCCCTCTACAATTTGATCTAGGGGGCTGAGAACTACTTGCAGAATTTTAGAATGTTTTCTCTTCTTTTACTACACTGCTTTCATGTATAATAATAGGGGACTACCGCTGAAGGACCTTCAAGTTCAGACTTTATTTAAAAGAGACTTTTGAGGGGCGCCTGGGTGGCTCAGTCGGTTGAGCGCCTACTTCGGCTCGGGTCACGATCTCGCGGTCCGTGAGTTCGAGCCCTGCATCGGGCCCCTGTGCTGACAGCTCAGAGCCTGGAGCCTGTTTCAGATTCTGTGTCTCCCTCTCTCTGACCCTCCCCCATTCATGCTCTGTCTCTCTCTACCTCAAAAATGAATAAAAACGTTAAAAAAATTTTTTTAAAAGAGCCTTTTGAGAAATACACAAAACAATGAGAGAGACAAAAGCAAGGACACTAAAATAAATATTAGCTTCTGACACTACAGCTATGTAGAGTATACATGGCCTTACTCCTACCAATATAAACATAAAACCTCATAATAAAAGCTTATTTGTCTCATTTTCTTTTACTTGATGTATAATATCCAGCTTTTAACAAAAATGTTACAAAGCAAGCTAAATGCCCAGAAAGTAAAACCAAATCAGAGTCTGAAAAGAAAAAGCAAGCATCAGATAAGACCCAGATATGACAAAAACTATAGAATTGTAAGATGGGGAATTTAAAGTAATTATGATTATGGTAAGGGCTTTAAAGAGGAAAGTGGACAATACACAAAAAGAAATGTATAATGAAAGAAGAGATAAAAACTCTAAGAAAGCATAAACATTAAATGCTAAAAATCAAAGCACAATAATAGAAGTGAAGAATACTTTTCTTGCCATTTTTGACAATATGACTAGATCTACACAATATTATGCTAAGTGAAGTAAGTCAGAGAAAGAGAAATGCTGTATGATTTCAATTATATGTGGAATCTAAAACAAAACCAAAAAAAATGGACTTTTTAGTACAGAGAACAAACTGGTGGTTACTAGAGGAGAGGTGGGTGGGGGGATAAGTGAAATAAATAAAGAGGATTAAGAGACACAAACTTCCAGTAATAAAATAAATAAGTCATAGAGATAAAAGCACATCACAGGGAATATAGAATAATGTAATAACATTCAATGATGACTATGATAATTTGATGAACACTGGGTAATGTACAGAATTATTGAATCAGTATGTTGTACACCTTAGACTAATACAACATTGTATGTTAATTATACTTCAATAAAAAAATACCTTAAATGGGCTTATCAGTATATTGGACATAGCCAAGAAAAAAATTCAGTGATCTTGAAGACGAGTCAATACAAAATTCCCCAACTGAAAAACAAGGAAAAGAAAATAAAGAAATGAAACAATGTCAACAACTCAGGGGAAATTACAAAAGAGGTATAGGTAACATACACACTCAGGAACACCAGAAAGGAAGAAAGGAGAGAAACAAACAGGAAATATTTAAAGTAGTCATGGCTGATAATAGTTCAAAATTAATGGCAAATACAAAACTACAGATCTAGGAAGCTCAGAGAACACCAAGTAGGAAAAATACGGACAAAATTGCACCTATGGCATATCATATTCAACCATAAAACTTCAAAACAAAAACAAGGAGAAAATCTTGACATAAGCCATGGGAAGGAAAGGGGGGGTACCTTACACATAAAAGAACAGGGTAATGATTACATTGGATATCTCTTTAGAAGCCATGCATACAAGTAGAGAATAAAGTAAAATATTTAAAGTTTTTAAAGAAAAAAACACCAACCTTGAATTCTGCATTCAGTAAGATTATTCTTCAAAAGTAAAGATATAAAGACTTGCACAAATGAAATGTAAGGGAATTCGTTACCAGTAGACCTGCTTTGAAAGAAATGTTAAAAAAAGTTCTTGGGAAAGGAGAAAAATTATATAGGTCTGAAATTGAGATTTACATAAAGAAAGAGTGTTAGAGAAGGAATAATGAAAATAAAATGAAATATTTTATTTTACTAATTAATTGATGACAGTTTGTTCAAGATAATAACAACAATGTATTGGATGATTATAGCTTACAGATAAGTGAAGTGAATGACAACAATGTTGCAGACATGGAAGGGAGGAATTGGGGATACTCTGTTACAAGGCACCTATACTTCTCATAAATGGTATACTATTTTTTGAAATTGGACCTCAATTATTATAAATATATGTTGCTAACTGTATAGTACCCACTTAAAAAAAACAATAATTGATCAGAAAGAAAATGGAATCATATTAAATCTTCAATAAAAAACAGAGAAGGAAGAAGTGGAAGACAAAAACTAAAAACAAAAATAATGTCAACAAATAGAGAAGACTTACAAATATAATAAATATTAATCCAATAGTATCACTTGAAATGTGAATGGTCTAAATACACCAACTGAAAAAGACCGTCAGAGAATTTAAAAAGAAGAAAAGCAAGACCCGACTACGTGTTGTCTACCAGTAACCTACTTTGAATATGAACACATAGATAGATTAAAAGTAAAGGGATAAAGAATGACATACCACGCTAATACTAATCAAAAGAAAGCTAAAGTAGCTATATTCATTTCAGACATAGCTCATTTCAGAGCAGAGAGAATTACATTACAAATAGGAGCTTTACCTACTCATCAAGTGGTCACTTCTCTAAGACTTAAAAACTCTTCCTTAATGTATACAATGAATAACAGAGTGTTAAAATAGATGACACAAAAATTGACAGATCTTCAAGGAGAAATTTACACATACTAGAGATTTCAATATTCCTCTATCAGTAACTGAAAGATCTAGTAGGCATAAAAGTGCTAAGAATATAGTTGAGCTTAATAATATACCATCAGTCAAGTAGATCTAATTCACATTTATAGAACACTTGAGAAACAGAAGAATGCATATTCTTTTCAAGCTTACATGGGTCATTCATGAAGATAGACCACATTTTGGACCATAAAAAATGTTTTACCAAATTTAAATGAATATAAATTATAGAAAGCATACTTTCAGACCACAATGGAGTTAAACCAGAAATCAATAACATAGAGACTAAACAACACATTTTAAAAACATTTTTTTAATGTTTATTTATTTTTGACAGAGAGAGAGAGACAGAGCATGAGACGGGGAGGGGCAGAGAGAGTGGGAGACAGAGAATCCGAAGCAGGCTTCAAGCTCTGAGCTGTCAGCACAGAGCCCGATGCAGGTCTCAAACTCACAAACCGTGAGATCATGACCTGAGCCGAAGTCCGACACTCAACCGACTGAGCCACCCAGGTGCCCCTATACAACACATTTTTAAATAATATGTGGGTCAAAT